>NW_016107454.1:3658428-3672748 GCF_001604975.1 Cebus imitator
TAGCTAGTAAAAAGTAGAAATGAAAATTACATTCAGGTTTTTCTGGGCAAAAATTTAAGTTGCTGTTATGCCAACTCACAGCTCTGAGTTTGAGACGGTACAGACTACAACCCACACTGCTCATGCGCATCTGCTAACTCCAAAACCTGGACTCTGAAGCACAGCCCCCTTGACAAAGCAGCAGCATCAGGCTATTCTTTCAGAGACCCCACTAGTGATTAGACCACAGTGGAAAGGTCCAACCCACAGGCAGCCCAGCTGCAGGCCAGCAGGGGACCCACGCAGGGTCCGACATGAAGGCCACTGCCTGGTCTTACAGTAACTAGTAAAGGCAAATAGATAAAAACTTACTGCAAAGCTGTTACCAGTAGGAAAGGCTTTAATTGCCTGGAGACACGGGCAGCGAATCCGTACGCGCCTGCAGCAACTTCAGTTCTTGCCTCCTAAGAAGAAATAATTTGACTGAGGAGCATAAAGCAGAAAAAAAAAACAAAGCAAAACAACAACAAAAACCTAGGCAAGTTTCAGAGCAGGAGTGAAAGTTTATTCAAGAGGCCCTGGAACAGGAAAGAAAGGAAAGTTCACTTGGAAGAGACCCAACTAGGGACCCAGGTCCCAAAGAGAAAAAGAAGCAGCTTTAACCTTGATCCTGGGACTTCCTAGGCTCGCCGCCTTCCCATGATTCCTCCCTCAGCGCGGCCTTTCCGCATGCGCAGTGCTCGCCTGACCCTTAACGTAGCGTGCGCAGTGTGTTTAGGGAGCTGGACGCATGCGCGTCCTAGGCCTTCTTGTTTTCCTGTGGAGCATTTCTACGTGATCATACTCCTGTGGAGCATATCCACGTGTTCATACTCCTGTGGAGCATTTCCACGTGATCATACTCCTGTGGAGCATATCCACGTGTTCATACTCCTGTGGAGCATTTCCACGTGTTCATACTCCTGTGGAGCATATCCACGTGATCATACTCCTGTGGAGCATATCCACATGATCATACTTCACCATTTTTGGCTGTTACAGTGCATGGCCAGGAAGTTGCTTCTCCCTGGGGCCTGCCTTTAATTAACACTTTAATGTTAACAGGTGTGGACCATCAGAAAATGGCCTCTCCCTAGCAGTGGCTGCCAATTTACCAGTTTTAGAGAGGCAATGCGTTAACTGCTGAACCATCACCTGACAAACCTAATGGGTGAAGGGAGAGCCCTCTCCTGCCCCACTCATGCCCATCTACCTATAACAATATGTACTGAGAACACAGAAGGAATTCGCCAATTCACGGCAAAAGGCAAATGATGCACCCAAGTTGTTCAGAAAAGATAACCTGAGAAGGTAAAATCCAGGGACAGCAGGAAAGCCTCAGGCGGACTGAAATCTGGAAGGTTTCCCAGCATCTAATCCCACACACAGGCCATTCTCTCCCTTCTTTTATATACCCATGCTGGTTTCTTATTTTATAAAGAAAATAGAAGTGTATTACAATTTACCATTTTTGTGTGTTTTTCACAACTTGTTGGCTTAATAATAGTTTTAGTTTTTAAATCATAATACACGTTTCAAAACAATGTTTTTTCTTAGTCATAGAATAATTTCTCAAAGGTACCATAGTCTTAAGTCTATGTGTTAAAGTTAAAATTAAAAAGCACCTTGTTTGAAACCTGAAAGCTCTCAATTCAGGTAGCATCTTTCGAATTCTCACCTATGCAGATAACTTTAATAAAATTAATATATTTTCTGAACTTCAGTTTTTCATCTAAGAATATATATATATATATATATATATACACACACACACACACACATATATATATATTCTATCTAACACATAGAACTGAAAAACAAATGTGAAAATACATGTGAAAGTTCTTTATGAATACTAAGGTGTATCAAATCAAAATTTGTTTCATTGTCTGTAAAAACACAATTGTAATCATACAGAATAAGACTGGCCAAATGATACAGTCGAAGGAATCAGGGAAGGCTTCCCTGATGATATAGTCCAAAAAATCAGGGAAAGCTTCCGTGATGAAGTGGACGGACTTTGAAGTAAAATACAAAGGGTAGGTCTTGGAGCAAAAAAGGTGAGGAAAAAATTCTAGACACATGGGAAAGTCCTGGGTAGGAGATATGTTGTGCTGACGTCAACTGCAACTGGTTTACAAGAGCCAACAGTTACATATTCAGGAATTTTGCAAGTCAGGTGATTAAACACAGCCTTTTTTTTTTTTTTTTTTTTTTTTAAAGACCATGTCTCACTGTCACCCAGGCTGCAGTGCAATGGCATGATCTTGGCTCAGTGTAGCCTCCGCCTCCTGGGTGTTAGTGATTCTCCTGCCTCAGCCTCCCAAGAAGCTGGGATTCCAGCTGCACACCACCACACCTGGCTAATGTTTTGTATTTTTTTAGTAGAGACAGGGGTTTGTTATATTTCCCAGGCTAGTCTTGAATTCCTGAGCTCAGGCAATCCACCTGCTTCCGCCTCCCAAAGTGCTGGGATTACAGGCATGAGCCACCACACCCAGTCTGAAATGCAGCCTTTGTTAAAGTTAGTTAAATACATTTGTAATGTATTTATTATGACAATACCTTTCATTACAAGTAAATAAATTATATTAAAATGAAGGCAATAAATAATCAACCTCACTTCCCAGTTCTTTCACCATTATCTATGCTTTTTAGATTAGGTATTCCTATTGTATTTGTATGGTGGCAATACTATATAATGTGCTTCTTACTATGTCTTCTTAATTCAGCATTCAGTGGTGTCACATTGGCAGTCTGAAATAAGTCATGGTGGGAATATTCATACCATGAAAACAGGCAAATATTACAAAGCAGAGTTTGATTTATAGTTCTATTGATTACCTAGATTAAAGCAAATGATTAAAAAATCTTAATAATACTGGCCATACTTAAAAGTGTGTATGTCTGTAGCTGTTACATTGTGAGTAATACAAAAAAAATGAACCAAGTAGTCTTCAAGTAATTGAGAACTCTTGTCTGGTTCGGCAAATAAATCGCTGATATCCTTGACAAATTAGTAAAGTACTAGTATACGTCTTTGTTATTTTACTTTTATTTGTTTGCTAAATAAAAATACCATCAACATTACATTGGAACTATATTTATCTGTCAATGCTGTGAGAAACTCCTTTGCAGAATCAGATCACAATCAGACATTTATTTACTCATGGCCTAATTTTGTCAAAGTTTGCTTTCATTACAACTATAAGTTGGTGTAAGGCTGGTGACAAATATAAATGTTTGGCAAAAATCAGTGAAACCATCTCAGGAGAACTAATTGGCAAAATGGGATTTACAAAAGGGTATTACACATTTTATTATTTGAAAATTATAAATTTTAAAACAAATTTATTCATATACGTATAATATAATACACATATGCATATTATACACATATGTATAATATACTTTTTTTCCTGGAGACTTAGTCATTAAACACTTACCAGAGTACCACTGGGTGAATGAAATCAGTGTGAGAGAACAAAAAAAAAAAAAAAAGAGATTTAAAGTGTGAAATAAATACAGTGAGAGAAAGGCAGAGAATAAGGGGCATGACAGTGGTGAGAACCAGATCCTGCACAGAAGGTTTACCCTGAGAACTTTGGAAAGGCAGTTAAAAGTTCTTAAATAATAATATCCAATGATCTAACTTTTGTCTTAAAAATATGTCTGGAAAAATTAAAGATTGAAGAAGACCAAGAGAATATGAAGAAAGATGAGTTTTAGGGTATCTTAGTATTTCAAATGATAGATTATGGTAGCAAGAACTAGGTGTTGTCTGAACAATACAGCCTGTATAGCCAGGATATGTAATGCTCAGATGCTGTAACAAACAATTACAAAACATTTATTGGACTATTAAAATAAGGACTTACTGATCATTCACCTCAGTGTAATTAAAGGTTAGTCAGGCAGTTTCCATGTGATGATTCAAGGATGAAATCCCCTTCCATTTATGGTTAAACTGATCCATAATCTGAACTGAAAAACAGGACAAAGAGAGAATAGAGAATAAAACAATGTGGCTGGAAGTGGCTAACATTCCATTGCCCCAAATCCATCACATACAGGGACTGTGGCTGCATCTTCCCTTCATATTCAGAAGGAAACGGTAAATGGTTTATCTGTTCAATTTCACTTTGGAAACGTCTTATTTTCTGACTTTCCAGAAACAACCAAACACATGTTGATTGAATGCATAGACATTCCTCATTAATCATTTAACTTCCTCGTTTTAGCACACTCTAGAGAACTAGAAAAACCAATCCTGGGAAAAGTTTATAGTAAGTAGAAAAAAGCTTAGGTTTTTGTTTAATTTGATTTGGGGTCTGCTGTTCTCTCTCTCTCTGTGACCTTGAATAAATATTTTTGTTTGTTTGTTCCTGGGCCTCAGTTTTGAAACTATAAAGTGGGGGAAATAATAACTTTCCCACCTCGGGAAGAGCTAATGAAACCAAAGAAACACAGGTAAGGTACATCTTGTAAGGTGTTAGCATTCATATGGGAACCTAAAATTTCAAGACAGCCTCTTACGAAGAATCCTAAATATACTGATGGAATATTGCATGCATTCCTAATACTGTCAAGATATCATGATTTTTTTTTTAATTGAGAAATCTGCCTCCTGCTTTGCTGAAGCAGCAAGAAAAGAATATGTTGCTTAGTTTGCCTGGTGGAAAACACAGCAAGGCTGGGCCTGCTCAGCACAGCACGCGTGTTCAACCAGCTGCATATTTCTAGGTGCAGTAGTTAGTTGCATAATGTGTATTACTAAGAGGATTTTTTGCAATTTCACTGAGGTCAGAATATACATTAATACGTATTACTAGACAGTGTTTGTACATTCTTGAGTGATGGATAGAGTAAGACTCAATTTAAGTAAATAGACAAACAAATAAGGGCTTCATTTTTAAATTTCTCCTAAGCGATATAAAATTTAGTTGGCAACTTTATCCAATTAAAAAAAAAACAGAAAATAAGCATTGGTTGAAAATAATCATCAATAAATACATCAATATAGATATACTATTATGTGCTTATTATACATGTTTTGTAAAATGAATAGCAACCTTTTGAATTTTCATGATCTTTCCTTACCAAATACAATCGATGTCCTTCCTCTTCTCCTCCATATGTTGTGTGAATCCACCTTTCTCACCTACCTTCACTATTTCCATTACTTCTCTGTGGCTGTGTTTCTGGCCTTGCCCAGCTCTCAGCTATTCTATACAAAGGCGTTTCTAATTTACCACTCCCTTTTTTCATAGCCTTCACTTGCACTCAATCACCTACAGGATACTAAAGGGCATCTGCTGTGGTCTGAAGGTTTGTGATCCCCAAAATTCACATGTTGAAATCTTACCCCTAAAGTGATGGTTTTAAGAGGTGGGAGCTTTGGTAGGTTAGGATGGAGCCTTCATATATGAGATTAATGTCATTATAAAAGAAGTCCGGCCAGGCGCCGTGGCTCACACCTGTAACCCCAGCACTTTGAGAGGCTGAGGTGGGAGGATCATGAGGTCACGAGTTCGAGACTAGCCTGGCCCACATGGTGAAACCCCATCTCTATTAAAATACAAAAATTAGTCGGGCATGGTGGTGGATAGCTGTAATCCCGACTACTCAGGAGACTGAGGCAGAAGAATTGCTTGAAACCAGAAGGCAGAGGTTGCAGTGAGCTGAGGCTGTGCGACTGCACTCCAACCTAGGCAAGAAGAGCAAAATTCTGTCTCAAAAAAAAATTAAAGAAGCCCAAGGGATCTGCCTTGTCACTTCCACCTTGTAAGGACACAGGGAGAGGCACCATCTGTAAAATAGAAAGCAGGCCCTCAAGAGACAGTGACTCTGCCTTGACCTTGGACTGCACAGCCTCCAGAAATGTGAGGAATAAATTTCTGTTGCTTATCAAGCCACTCAGTCTGTGTTTTGTTATAGCAGCCTCAGTGGACTGAGATAGCATGAAAGCTTCCTCTTCTCATCTGCATATCCTTCTGGATGTGTCCTCATTTAGCAGAAGAAGGACAAGAAAACTCTCTGGAGTCTGTTTCATAAAGGCACTAATTCCATTCATGAGGGCTGGAGCCTCACCTCCAAATACTATCACATTGAGAGTTGGGAGTTGACCATATGAATTTTGGAGGAACACAAACCTTCAGACCACAGCAGCATCCAAGGTCTTAAAAGAGAAGTCCTCATAGATATCTCTAGCTTGACTTCCTACCTTTCCTTTTCCTTCATTATTGATTAAATGTATGTAGCAATTGGCAGTTTATTTAATGAGCCAGACATGCTCATGATTTGGGGCCACTACATATATCTTTCTGCCAACTGGAAACATTTATTTATCTACCTGGTAAGTAATGAATTTCTACTCTCCTTCAAGCCTCAGCTCAAGTTTCTTAAGACCTCACAAATTTTTCCAGGCTAAAAGATAATACTAATGCTACTAATAATAACAATACTAATAATATTCTAAAAGTCCTTCTTTAACTACAGTGCTCTCATAAACCTCCATTAGAACAACCACAGTATTGTATCTGATGCTATTGAACTGCTAAGCACCCAAAGAGCCAGGACCGTGTCTTTTTATCCCACAGCTCTGACCACATGCTTGGCACATGGAAGGTACTTCATGAATGTTCATAGCAAGAAGAAAGATCCCAAAGATTGAAGGATTCATCTTTGGTATGTGGGCCACCCACGTGATAAGCACCTCTGTGTGTCTCCCTAGATCTGCAACTCACCTGTAACCCAGGTGTCTCTTGTCCTGCAATCTTTGTTTGCACACATTAGAGACATCAGTTTGTTTGTTTGTTTGTTTGTTTTGCTGCATCAGCGTAGGCATAGAACTTAGCTTCTTCAATTTTTCTTAAAAAAAATCAACATATTAAATTTAACCAGCAATGTGGACTTCTTAGAAGACACTACAGGGTGATAGCAGGAGGGGTGAACATTGAAAATCTTTTCCCAAAAAAAGCCTAAAATTCCCTTTTTCTACTTCTCCAAGCCTCTTCTACTTCTATAGAGCTATGCAATGTCTTGCTTCTCCCAGTTACACAAGTTCCAAAGAATCCTACAGTGTCCTCTTCCCTGGGCGGGACATGATCTGAAGGTAATCAGTTGTCCTGATTTGCGTGAGACTTGGGTTTTCCAAGATGTGAAAATTGTGGTGCTAAAACCAGGAAAGTCCCAGGCAAACTGGGATAGCTGGTCACCCAAAACTGTTCGCTGAGAGGCGGATGTTAAAATAGGAATTGATCAGTGAGAATTTTATTAGGCAAAACACCTGTGTAAAAAAACAGGAATAAAATAATTTGGAGTGAGACCTGGAAGATGCTGGGAGAGTCACAGACCATGATGCAAGTCTGACCTGGAGAGAAAGAAAAAAAAAGGGAGGTCGGATAGGAGCAGCCTGGTCTCTTGAGGATTTCAGGAGAATTCTGCAAGGCTGTGGGAGGCCACTTGCCAACGTCAGCCAAAGCAAGGCTTGTGTGTCTCATGAGTCTCCAAGTCGAAAGCCCTGTCTTAGAGCATTTTTCCTGAGCTCAGTCATCACCCGAGGGTAGTCTTGGCAAGTGTGCCTCGGCATGAATACAGGGATAGATTAACAGTTGGGCTATTGATCCGTGAAGCTCCTAGGATTGGAGAATCCCTGGAATTCTCACTACTGCCACACCCTTCCACACATACAGAAATTTGAATCCGCCCCAAATCTCATACAGCACTAAGCGCCACCACTCTCCTGCCCTCCCTCTACTTGAAAGAATCGACCCTTCACAGAATTGGATTGGTCAACACATTTTGAAATATGGACATGCTCCTTGGGATCCAATCCCCCAAGAATATTAGTGAATGAATATTTACTCTTCTGATTACATTGTTAGTAGGTGTTAATTTGAGATCTTACCCAATTTTCTTTTCTTTTTCTTTTTTTCTTTTTTTTTTTTTTTTGGTTGGGGGACAGAGTCTCACTCCATTGCCCATGCTAGAGCACAGTGGCACCATCTCGACTCACTGCAACCTCCACCTCCCTAGTTCAAGCAATTCTCCTGCCTTAACCTCCCGAATAGCTGGAATTAGAGGCACCCACCACCATGCCTGGCTAATTTCTGTATTTTTAATAGAGTCAGGGTTTCACTGTGTTGGTCAGGCTGGTCTTGACCTTCCGACCTCAGGTGATCCACCCTCCTTGGCCTCCCAAAGTGCTGTGATTATAGGCATGAGACACTGTGTCTGACTCCAATTTCTGAAAATAATTATAGTTCTTAGAAATGCTTAACCACTAAAGAGTACTGAAGGTCACTGAAGGTTTAGTGACTTGAAATTATTTCTTTGCTTTGACTAGGAGATCCACACTCCTGAGTGCCTCAGCTTTCTAAGAAAGGGTTGCCGTGAAATCAAAGTCTTGCCATCTGCAGAGGGCCCACACTCCTTATCCAGACATGATGCAGGGAGGCCCCAAAAACTTTAGCTAACCTTCAGAAAGTCTCTGCAAGGTTTTCTTTCTCTTTAGTCTTTTTCCTTTACTTCTCCTTCTTATTCTCTTTCTCTTTTTCTTCCTTCCTCCCTCTCTTTCTTCCTCCTTTTTTCTTTTTTCCATTCTTCCTTCTTCCCCCTCTGCTTCCTTCCTTCTTTCATTTCTTTCTTCGTTTCAAAACATTCATTTCATACTGTAGACATCCACTTTCTTATCCTTATAACAATTAGCAATCCTACCAGGTGGTAATTGTTATTCCCATTTCTAGGGAGAAAAACCAATTCTCAAAAAGTGAAATGCAGAAAATAGTAATCCAAAATGTGTTCCCTGAGGGAAGAACATCTCTCCTTCACAGCTGCAAATTTAACACTGAATAGAATGGAAGCTTCTGAGTTCAGAGTTCCCTGAGAAATGATTTTGCAAAGAAGAAAGAAAAGATAAAGAGGAAAGAGGCATTGCAGGTTTTATACCACAAATTCTTGCTCTTTCTTCTACACTCTGCCTCCTATTTCCTGACATCATTAAATGAAGCAAGACAGTAATTGGAAAACTTATGCATGAGCTGTTTCAGGCCCATCCTCTGAGCTCTCTGCATTCTGAGGAATAAACTCAAGGATAAGAGACAACCTCTAGGCATTATAATAACCAGATTTTAATCATAAACCTGCGTTCAAGAGAACACTATCCACTGTGAATGGAAAAAACAAAACTGGAGGGAGAGGCTCTTTTTCAATAAACTCCTCAGCAGAGATTGCCTCAGAGTTTTTCCCAGGTTTCAAAATAGGCCCATGGGTGATTTTACAAAAGCGTGTCTCATATAATCAAAGATTTAAAAACTCCTTTCTCTCACTAGCAAAAAGGCAAGAGACCATAGCTAGACAACATAAATTAATGAAGTATAAGAAAATCTATTACCACCATGGTAAATATTTATTTATTTTAAAAGTGAATTAAAGCAATTTCTAAGATGTTGTTTTGTGTTGTTTTCACCCTGCAATGGTTACTTTTATGTGTCAACTTGGCTGGGTTATGATGCTCAGTTGTTTGGCCAAACACTAGTCCTGATGTTGCTGTGAAAGTATTTCTTTCAGATGTGGTGAACAATTAAATCAGTAAATATTGAGTAGAGCTGATTGCCCTCTGTTATGGTCTGAACATGTTCTCCAAAATGCATGTGTTGTAAACTTAATCCCTAACGCAATGGTGCTATATTTAAGGACTAATGGAAAATGCGTAGGTCATGAGGACTCTGCCCTCACGAACAAATTAATGATGCTACAAAAAGTGCTTATGGGAGTGGGTTCAAACTCTTGCTTTTCTGCCATGTGATAGCAGAATCTGTCTCTCTGTAGCCTTTCGACCTCTGCCTTGTGAGGATGAAACAAGAAAGTCATCATCAGATGTTGGTGACGTGATCTTGGACTTTATAACCTTCAAGACTGTGAGAAATAAATTCCTGCTCTTTTTATAAATTACCAAGTCTGTGGTATTTTGTTAAAACAACACAAAACAGACCAGGCCAGACATTGATACCATGAGTGGGGTGTTACTATAAAAAAAAGACCTAAAAATGTGAAAGCAGCTTTGAAACTAGATAATGAGTAAAAACTGAAGAAGTTTGGTAGTGAAGACTGGAAAAAATCCCGAATTTCTATGAACAAGTAGAAATGTTTATCCTGGGCCTATCCCACTAAGGCAATTTGAAAATACATAACTAGTTTGATTTCATAGGCTCATAGTTAAAGAGCAATTTGCGTCAGGATGAATCATGACTTTAGTCTTGCCCATACAATGTTTAGGTGAAACTTTGGATTTAGAATTTAAAGTTGATACTGGAACAAATTAAGACCTTTGAGTCCATTACAATGGAAGGAATATATTTTGCATGTGAGAAGGACCTGAATGTTTGGGGTCAGGGGAAAAATGCTATGATCTAAATGTGTCTCTCAAATTCATGTGTTTGAAACTTAATCCCTAATGCAGTAGTGTTGGGAGGTGGGGCATAATGAGAGGTGTTTAGCTGGTGAATGGATTAGTGTCACTACTAAAAGAGCTTGTAGGAGTGAGGTTCCTCTCTTCTGCTCTTCTTCCACCTGAGGGCACAGAGTTCCATCCTCTCTTGCCCTTTTTATATGTGGACACAGTAAGATAGTCCACATTAGATGCTGATACCTTGATCTTGGACTTCATAGTCTCTAGAAGTGTGAGAAATAAATTTCTGTGCTTTATTAATTACCCAGTCTGTGATATTATTTATAGTAGTATGAAATAGACTAAGACACCATCCATGCTGTAGGTGGCCTTCATCCCACGTGTTGAAAGGACATGAGAGTAAAAATGGATTTCCTAGAGAAGAAGAAATTCTGCATCAAGCCTAGATCATTAATTTCTGCCTCACGTTGCAGCCTTCTGGCCTGCCATACAAGATTTGGACCTACCAGCCCTCAAAATCATGCAAACTAACTCCTGGAAATAAATGTGTGTGTGTGTGTGTGTGTGTGTGTGTGTGTGTGTGTTGTGGGGGGCAGAGGAATGCTATAATAGTAATAGCTCACACATATCATTACAAAATGGTATTTTTTTTTTGAGACAGAGTCTTGCACTGTCACCAAGGCTGGAGTGCTGTGGCGCAATCTTGGCTCACTGCAATCTCCACCTCCTGGGTTCAAGCAATTCTCCTGCCTCAGCCTCCAGAGTAGCTGGGACTATAGGCATGCACCACCACACCCAGCTAATTTTTTTTTTTTTTTGTATTTTTAGTAGAGACAGGGTTTCAACACGTTGGCCAGGATGGTCTTGATCTCCTGACCTCATGATCCACCCGCCTCGGCCTCCCAAAGTGCTGGGATTACAGGCGTAAGCCACTGCTCCCAGCCCAGAAAATGGTATTTTTAAACCAAAGATGCATTTAAGTTCTGTCCCAAATTTACTAAAATAAACATTCGGAGATATTTAGATCTTAAAGCTGGAAAAACCCTAAGAAGTCACTGGATCCACACTCCTCACTCTAAGCAAGTTAAGCTATATAATCATTTTTTCATCTCTGAGACCATACCTTTCCAAGTCCTACAGATCCGCAGCTAGTAGCGTGGGGCTGAAAGACAAAAGTCTAGAATGGGTAACTGTTATACTATTGGAAAAGTACAGAACGGCCCCACCTCTCTGTAAATCACAGAATTCACTGGTCTCAGTCAAAGACTGCTTCCCAGCAAGACCTCTCATCAGCAGTACAGAGTTCAGTCCAACCATTTCAGTCTTAAGCACAAAACCTAGTGCTACCGATTATCAACAGTAATCAACATTTTATATCAGATTTGAGTTATCTTAGCATTTCCCATGAAGCCAAAGAAAAACATTTTCCTTTTCTAACATATTTTAATAGCAGCAAAGGAGATTCATGTGGCAAATTGTCCTGTCCATAGAATAATAATTTTGCATTTCATTGGCTTTCTTTTCTTCTTATTTGACAAAACTCTTACAGATTATCAAAATTTCAAACCTCTAAATGCACAATTACAGTGGTGAATTGTGGCATAAATTGATTTATTTCTAGGTAGTTAGCCACCTTAAAAGATTCTACCATGTTGCTTTCAAAGTGCCGCTCCGGCAAAGCCATTCGCTGGGGCTGTTGAAGGAGCCCCAGAAGCTGACCTCTAATTCTCCTAATATTGCTGGATGTTTAAAACCCCCACGATTTGTTGAAATTGTTAGGCATGAGTTTTATGCAAATCCTCCATGGCAACTGAGTCCCTGGAACAATCAGGAGTACATGAGAGTTGCTTCAAGAATGACGAAAGTGATTTTCCCTGAAAAAATCCTTGCTTCATGTGGGTGACATCATTTTTAACTTTCCATAGAGAACATCGAGAAATCTTGGTAGCCGACTGTTTGAGAGCACACTGCATCATCTCCTGACTCCTGTAATTCTGTTACGAAGTTTCAACATCATTACCATTAAAGAAACATCACACCCTCTCACTGTATCTGCCGGATTCTTTCCATCAGACATATTAGCATCCAAATGTG
The DNA here is from genome assembly GCF_001604975.1 of Cebus imitator. Classification (NCBI taxonomy): domain Eukaryota; kingdom Metazoa; phylum Chordata; class Mammalia; order Primates; family Cebidae; genus Cebus; species Cebus imitator. The sequence continues at coordinate 3,670,952 of NW_016107454.1, forward strand.
ATAGCCATGCAGTTGATGCTATGGGCAACTGTTAGCAAAATATTTCTAAAGAGCTGTAGTAGAATGCTTTTGATGATATTCTAACAGGCAGATGTTTTGGTTCACTCTCTTTGATTTGTCTTGCCTCTAAGTCAATTTGTCGATAATTGGAATTTTAATTCAGATCATTCCTTTCTTCTATTAACAACTCTAAGTTCTTTAAAGTTTCTTAAAGTTTCCTAGATATTATTTATGTCTTCTGTTCTGAAAAATTTTAAATCCAGTGGTTAGTGCAGCATAAAAGTATGCTGAGAAGACAAAAAGCAAATTGACAGTAATGGAGGCAGCAATCCAGGATGAATGAGGACCACCATCCACAACAAAATCCGAGGAAGGAGAAGCAGCAATGCCAGCCAATAGTATCTGTCTTATCTTCTGTACAGCCCTGACATACTGAAAAGCAGGTTGGATGTAATAGAAAGACCACCAGGCTTACAATCATGAAGTCTGACTGGGAGCCTTCTGAAATACACAAAGTTAATCTTAATTTTCTTATGTATGAAATGTAAATAAAACCATATTTACACAGTTACCACCGAGGACCAAATAAAATTTGTAAAACATCAAAGCACATTTGAAGCAACCTCCAACATCTGTCACCTGATGTTTCTTTCCTACTTCAGACACCCTTTCTCTGATTATCCTTTTTTCCCAGAACACTACAGTCACAGACTTTTTTTCTTTCTTTTTTGTGTAAATTTAAGGGATCCAATTTTGCTACATGGATATATTCTGAAGTGGTAAAGTCTGAGCTTTTAGTGTACCAATCACCTGAATAATGTGCATTGTACTCATTAAATAATTTCTCATCACCCACTCCTCTAGCCCTCTCACCCTCCCGAGTTCCCAGTGTCTATTATTACACACTCTATGTCCATGCACATACCTTGTTTAGCTCCCACTTATAAGTGAGAACATGTGGTATTTGACTTTCTGTTTCTGAGTTGTTTCAATTAAGATAATGACCGCCAGTTCCATTATCAAAAAAACATGATTTCATCCTTTTTTATGGCTGATTAGTATTCCATCATGTATATATACCAACTTTTCTTTATTCCGTCATCCCTTGGTGGACACTTAGTTTGATTCCACATCTTTCCTATCGTGAATATGTGATAAACATACTAGTGCAGGTGTCTTTCGATATAATGATTTATTTTCCTTTGGGTAGCTACTCAGTAGTGAGATTACAGGATTGAATGACAGTTCTATTTTCCGTTATTTGAGAAATCTCTGTGCTATTTTCCAGAGAGGTTGTACTAATTTACATTCCCATGAACAATGTATAAGCCTTCCCTTTTCTTCACATCCTCTGCAGAATCTATTGACTTTTGACTTTCAACTTTCTAATAATAGTTATTCTGATGGGTATAATATGTTGTTGTGGTTTTAATTTGTATTTCTCTTATGTTTCATGACGCTACGTCACAGAATTTCTGCCACTAACATTTGCCAAAACATGTCTTTTTCCTGATATGAAGAAACAAAAAGGACATAAACTCACCTTCCCCCTCCATATGAATGTCTTTCTGAAGGTTCTAAATTTTTAAGGCAGTTTCTCTAAGAAAAATCCAGAAACATGAGAAGCCCTAAGTGCCCAAGATCTCCACTTTATGTTGAATATGCTTAGAGAAAATTTGAACAGAAAAAAACAAATCGTTGTATTTTTAGTAGAGACGGGGTTTCACCTTGTTGACCAGGATGGTGGTTGCGGTGAGCCGAGATCATGCCATTGCACTCCAGCCTGGGTAACAAGAG
>NW_016107454.1:3672788-3678386 GCF_001604975.1 Cebus imitator
GAAAAAGAAAAAAACAAATCTGACAAAATATTGTTATCTATTTAAAAACAAAGAACTAGGAGAATAAAGAAAATGAAGAAGTCTAGCTCCTTGAGGTTTTATTTATTTATTTATTTATTCATTCATTTATTTATTCATTTATTTTGAGACAGAGTCTCACTCTGTCTCCAGGCACCAGGCTGGAATACAGTGGCACGATCTCGCCTCACTGCAACCTCCACCTCCCAGGTTCAAGCAATTCTCCTGCCTCAGCCTCCAGAGTAGCTGGAACTACAGGTGCATGCCACCACACCCAGCTAATTTTTTGTATTTTTTAGTAGAGACTAAAAAATACACCATAAAAAATTTCACCATGTTGGCCAGGGTAGTCTCGATCTCTTGACCTCGTGATCCATGTGCCTTGGCTTCCCAAAGTGCTGGGATTACATTATTTGTTTATTTATTCATTGTTTGAGTCTGGGTCTTGCTCTTTCTCCCAGGTTGGAGTGCAGTAGTACAATCATATAGTTCACTGCAACCTCGATCTCCTGGGCTCAAGCAACCTTCCTACCTCAGCCTTCCAAGTAGCTGGGACTACAGACTTAGCTATTTATTATTTATTTATTTATTTATTTATTTATTATATTAGTAGTAGTAGTAGGTATAAGGCCTTATTATGTTGCTCAGTCTGGTCTCGTACTCTTGAGTTCAAGTGATCCTCCACCTCGACCTCCCAAAGTGTAGGAGATTGATCAGAATGGAGGGAAAAATTATAGGAAAGATGCAAACCTTCTTGGAAGGCCAGAAGGTTTTGCAAAAGCTTTGGTAAGGGGTTATGGATGAAGGCAGCCTAATCCTCTTACCTTGAGCTAATAGCAAAGATCGGATAACAAGGGAAAGCAGGTGAATTTATGTAAATAGCTTGTTTACCAATTTGCCTGGAAACCAATATTTGGTCATCCACACACAAGACTGCTCTCTACACAGGGGGTTTGCAATGTTAATTACCCAGAAATGGTGTTTGCTTTAGACCTTTGTCATTAAATCTGTTCTAAAATAAGTATGAGAGCCTCTTGGGCATTTGGGGGCTGCACAACCGGACTCCCTCTTCAGGGTCTATAAGTCTCTGTACGTCATGTGGTACCCTAGCTGCACTCTCACATGAAAAACACCTGTGTCTGTGTACTTCCGCCATCCGTCACTCAGCCAGAGTCTGCAGGTTAGATTTGGCACCAAAGTGTTTTGGTTACTAGTGTGAGTCACCATGCCCAGTTCCTTGAAGTTTATTTTTTGTTTTGTTTTGTTTTGTTTTGTTTTTGAGATAGAGTCTTGCCTTGTCACCCAGGCTAGAGTACAGTGGCATGGTCTCAGCTTACTGCAACCTCCATTTCCTGGGTTCCAGTGATTCTCTTGCCTCAGCCTGCTGTGTAGCTGGGACTACATGTACCTGCTACCACACCCGGCTGATTTTTGTATTTTTAGTAGAGACAAGATTTCACCATATTGGCCAGGCTGATCTTGAACTCCTAATCTTGTGATCTGCCTACTTTGGCCTCCCAAAGTGCTGAGATTACAGGCATGAGCCACTGTACCCAGCCTGCCTCGAAGTTTTTAATATGCCATGGCCTCATTAGATGGAACAGAATAACTCAATACTATGAGTCATGATTCTGTTTTTCCTGCTTCCTGTTTTCCCTCCCTTGCTTCCCTATTTATTTTCTTCCTTCCTTTCTTCTAATCTACAACTAGATAATATAATATTGGTTTTCAAACTGTTAAGGCTGCCAGGCAGGTTAAAATTTAATATAGGTGTAATTTAAATAGTGGTAAAGTAGAAGAGAATCTTCAAGTAAATAGCTCAGCAGCTGGGTCAGCCTATTGTATTGCAAAATGAGCCTTGAACTTAATGTGTGAAGATCTGATGCTCTACTCAGGCTTGCTGCTGTTGCACTGAAGAGAAGTTCACTCAAAGTAGCTAAGGAAAAACAAGCGTCATGGTAGAGATGTTGAGATCACACAAGAACTGAACAAGACCTGCAACTCAGCTGGACTGGATAACCGACTGGAAAATTGAGCCAGAGATTTGCTCTGGAACGAGTGCTGATCTTGAGCATAAATTGGGATCCCTCAAGAGTCAGGTAGGTAATGCAATTGCTTGAAGTGTCAAAGTGTGAGATAATGGAGGAGCATGAGGCTGTGATGCACTGGCAAATGCCAGACTTACCTAAAAGCATAAAAATCAAATGCCTTAGACAGAGAGCTGGACAAACAGTATGAAACCACCTGTTTGAGACTTTTGCTAAAGGAGTTACTACCCAGTTTTTTCTCTCAGGGCCATTACAATGTCTTCTTTGTGGTCTTTCCAGTCTTCTCTATTGAACAACTCGCCTTCTCTGTCGCCTGGTAGAGTCCCTGCTAAAATTGCAGAAATAAAAATTTGCCAGGTTTGTTGGCTTGTGTCTGTAGTTCCAGTTACTCAGGAGGCTAGGGTGGAACATCACTTGAGCCCAGGAATTTGAAGCTGTAGTTGGCTATGATCATGCCACTCCACTCCAGCCCTGGCAACAGAGAGAGACTCTGCCTGTATCTAATAATAAAAAATAAAATAAATGATAAAATAATAAAATCGTGGGGATAGTAAATATAATAGTTGTGCCCAGTGACCATGACCTAACTGAATTAGAACTTGATTCTGGACTGTTTGTGAAACTATATTTTATTTTATTTTATTATTATTTTTTTTGAGATGGAGTTTTGCTTTTGTTACCCAGGCTGGAGTGCAATGGCGCGATCTCGGCTCACCACAACCTCTGCTTCCCGGGTTCAGGCAATTCTCCTGCCTCAGCCTCCGGAGTAGCTGGGACTACAGACACGCGCCACCATGCCCAGCTAATTTTTTGTATTTTTAGTAGAGACGGGGTTTCACCATGTTGACCAGGATGGTCTCGATCTCTTGACCTCGTAANTAGAGACGGGGTTTCACCATGTTGACCAGGATGGTCTCGATCTCTTGACCTCGTAATCCACCCACCTCGGCCTCCCAAAGTGCTGGGATTATAGGTATGAGCCACCGCGCCCGGCCTTATATTTTATTTCCAATATTTTATTGTAAAAATAACACTGTGATAACCTTAAAAGAAATCAGCTTAAACATTTAAAAAGTCCCACACTTAAAAAACAAGAAAGCAAAGAAAGTTGCTGCTCATCTGTTTTCTTCTGGTCATCCTTTTACAGATTTTTTCATAGACGTAATTATTTTATTGACAAAATTACTTCTTTTGTTGTTATTGTTCATATTTACATCCTAAGAACAACATTTTAACTTTATGAATCATAAAGGGATATGTCACAATGTGATTAACTTCACTTATATACCACATTTTGTATTGCTATAAAAAGAGTGTCATTGTTTCATTTAGGGGCCATTCCAGAGGACAGTGAGCAGATATCAGCAGCCTGGCTCTGTGATGGTGAATTTTATGTATCAGTGCATTATGGGGTGCCCAGATATTTGGCTAAACATTATTTCTGGGTATGTCTATGAGGCATGTTTCCAAATGAGATTAGCATTTGAAGTAGTAGTAGACTCAGGAATATTGATCGCCCTCTGCATCCAATCCATGGAGGGCCTGAGTACAGCAAATGGCAAATGGAGGCAGAATTTGCCTTCTCTTCTGCCTGACTGCTGAGCTGTAACATCAGTCCTCTGGGCTCTGACGAGGATTTACATTAGCAGTGCTCCACGTTCTCAGGCCTTCAGGCTCAGACCAAGACTCCAACTCAGATTCTAGGATTTATTCCATTTTTCCTTGGTCTCCAGTTTGAAGACAGAAAAATTGTGGGGTTTCCCAGGCTCCATAATTGCATGAGCCAATTCCTCATACTAAATCTGTTTTGTTTTTTTTTTCCTGGAAAACCCTGACTAATAAACGTTCATACTGAGTACAGGGACAAAGATAAAACAAATGTGTACCTATGCCGTATGAGCTTCTTCACCAACAGAAAAACACTGGGCCAGAGGATGTCACTGTAATTGCCAGCCCTAATTGAGCTGCCACCTAGCTTGGGGAACACCAGCAAATCACTGGAACTGCTCACATTATTTAAGAAAGGAAAGGCTGGACTAAATCAATCATTTTGATACTCCTTTAAAAAATACACATGGGACCATCAGAGTGTAAAAAAAGCAAGGAAAAGAACACAGCTTTTAGGGCAATTGAAGTCCTCATTCTTGGTGGAATTTAGTTGTAAAATTCTGCATTATTTGAGGAACCAGTGAGGAAACACCTGCAGAAAGAACAATTTGAAAACCATTAAATTCTACAGTCTCTACGGTTCTGTTTCCTTCTACAAAAGTGGTTTATGACTTCAGAATTCTGAGTACTAAGCACAGTGATTAAGAACATAGATTTTTTAACCAAAAAGACTTACATTCAGATCATTCCTTCACAAGTAGGCATTGTGCCCGTTACCTCCACGCAGAGCTCACAGAAGAGTAAGCACAGGGTTGGCTGACATGTGGCACGAAGACATGATAGAGCAAAGCCAGAGCTGTTTCTTTGTGTGAACACCATCCTTTTCACCTCAAATAGGTAAACATCTCTGAAGTCATAATGGCTCAGCCAACGCCAACAGGCTTGAAACAATTCAATGTTTGCAAACCAGAACCTTCTCAATGATATGTTTCATCATTAATCTAACAGTCCTCAAATCTTTCCAACAGCAGGAATGTTTTCTTCAAAAGCAGAGATCTATCAAATCTCTTTAGTACTGAAAACGAACTAAGGACAAGACTGGAGAATGAGAAAGCAATCCTTTTCCTCTCTGCTTTTCCCAAAATCCCTTCCACTGACAGTGAGGCCAGTGGTTGCTCTCCATCACCACTCTACTTTGACCAAACTGTCCCACCAATGGTAAGGACTCTGAGGAAAGCTCAGTTATATCTCTTATGGGAGCTACAGTGGAGTAGAAATGGTCCATCTGCAGCACTGCCACTGATACTGATAGAGGAAATTATGCTCGGCACTGTTCTATATCATCAATATTCTGACCTCCCATCAGACTACATATTTTAGTTCAAACTTAACAGCCATCAGTATTCTTTCTCTTTGAAAATGTCTTCTCTATTAGCACTTTTTAAAAAAATGAGACATAATTACTGGGTTTCTTTTTATGAGTTGACTAAAACTCATTCATATTCATGGGGACATAGAAAGATTAACTTCATGTACCTTAAAACAGAGTTAAAGAAGTAAAAAGCATTAATTTGTTTCCCAATAAATACCAAACAGAGCAGTTATTTTTTATTAAAAGAGTTTATATGACATCAAGTCTAAAAAATTTCTGAAAAATCACATAGAAAATTACAGGAAAGGATAACATATCCAATTGTTCATTAAATTGAGGTTCATTTTCTTATTGTCCCAATTGTAATTATTTTTGGTCCTTTTGATTTTAAAGTCTTCTCTTTTTTAAATTGATAAGCTGAACTGATTCTATCTGTAACTAGGTAGAGTAGAAATCTTAAATAAATTCAGAATCATTCCAAAACCTTTTCCAAGTTTAGCCTTCAGCAATTAATTCTTATGTTCTCTATAGCTCTCCTTTAACCAGATGCCT
>NW_016107454.1:3678432-3810843 GCF_001604975.1 Cebus imitator
TTTTGAGACGGAGTTTTGCTGTTGTTGTCCAGGCTGGAGTGCAATGGCACGATCTCGGCTCACCGCAACCTCCGCCTCCTGGGTTCAAGCAATTCTCTGGCCTCAGCCTCCCGAATAGCTGGGACTGCAGGCATGCACCATCATGCCCAGCTAATTTTTGTATTTTTAGTAGAGACGAGGTTTCACATTGTTGACCAGGATGGTCTCGATCTCTTGACCTCGTGATCCACCCACCTCGGCCTCCTAAAGTGCTGGGATTACAGGCTTGAAGGAGGATTCAGTTTTAAGGAAATGTTTTAGAGAAAGAAGGTGAAAGAGGAAGAGTCCAAAATAAATGTATAATAAGTAATAATTACTGTGTGTTTGTGTGCGTGCATATATATATGTTTCATATATATATTTCATATACATTTCAAAACCTACACTTGCAAAATTTCATTTCAGAAAGAAAAGCCTATCAAACCATATCATTTTAATTATACTTCTATTACCCGGGGACTATGAAAGTGTATATTAAATTAATGAAATGGATTGCCTTGGTTCCACAGTGGTTATTAGCAGGAAGAGCTCCCAGTTTTCATATTATGTACATCACTAACTTTAATTGCATTAGGCTGAGCTGGGAGAACTATTTTTAGGAAATATTTCATCCTCAATACAATTTCTGTTGGCTGTCTGCCTTCTACTGCTCCAGGACTGAGAATTCTCTCAGAAATGTTAACTTATCATTTCTGTTAGTCATGCTTTTGCACATACCACCTAATGAAAACTACCCCAATGACTTGGCTTAGGCTTCTAGAAGGACACCAATGGAGCAGGACAGGCGGGACTTCCTTGTTGGCACTCAGGGACAAGTGCATGGTCACACAACACCTGGATGTGCACACACGTGTGACCTCACACAAGCACACAGAGGGACAGTGACAAACCTGAGATTCCTGCAGCTCGGAGAGGTTGCTGCCCACGCAATCCAGAATATGAAGATGTTATAAAATAAAACACCAAAGCACAGAGTAAATGAGCTCTCTACTATTTGTACCCCGCAACTCACTGAGGTTTCTGAATCTAACCTCAAATTGCTGGTGGACTCTGTGATGGTAAATACAGGGTGTTTAATGCTGTAGTATTTCTGGTGCCAAGGTCTCTACTAGAATCTAGGAGTTAGAAACCTGAGAAATAATGTAGAAATTATGAACTCCAGAGCTTCCACTTGATAGATAAGTTCACTGTGAACAGCTGACATAGCTTTTGAGAAGGAAAATTTGGAAGGATCTCTTGAAATTCAAGACATGCATACCTTTAAGCAGGTAAGCTGTCTACTTAGAAACTTATCTATCTACATGCTCATAATGTAGGCAAAGATACATGAGGAGTACTGTTTATTATTAAGAGAAAACAGAAATAACTCGAATACTTAGTAATAGTAAATATTTAAATAAAGTAAGGTGTATTCATACTATAAAACGGCATAAAGTTTTTTATTTTAATATGACTCAGATTACATATTATAAGTCCTGCAATATTTATTATTTGAGAAAAACAATTCACAGTATTCTAGACTGAATATAACTCTACTTAGGTAAAATAAACTATGTAATGCCATTTATGAATTAGGTAACACACAAAAATTTCAAGTATGTGAAATTTACATTTATACATTATGTATATTTTACATCCATATGAGAAAGATTTGCATATATATTACATATGTGTGTAAACATGCATACACACATACATAACTTTAAGAAAGTTTAAATAATACACTTTTAATAGAGATGACGAATGAAGAAAGAACAGGTGATGGGTATGGGTGTCACACTTTGTAATTTTATATTCCTTTACATTTTTCATTTTACCATAAATATCGTGTATTCATATATTATTGCATAATGAAAAAAATGTATACAGATTTTTTAAAGAAGATACAACCAATAGAAGAAATGACTTGCTGCTCGAAATCATTCCACAAGATTGTGGTAGAGCTGAAATAAGACAGAGAGGGAATGAGCATTCTGGGATAACATCATGACTGTCACAGATCTTAGAACTGAGAGAGACCTCAGGACTTGATAATAATGACAAACCCTTGTCTATTACTAACAGCACTCAAGATACCGCTTTAAGTGCTTTATGCGTATTAATATATTTAATCCTCAAAACAATCCCATTAGGTGCCCGTTAATATCTCATTGGTAATACGTTTGCAATATGGGCATTGTAATCCTCTTTCTGGTATGCATACCCTACATTTGCTTCCTCAGACTGCCTCTGAGGTTGGCTTTGTTCAATGAGACAAGAGGAAAAGATGTAAGCAGAAGCTTGAAAAGTCCTTGGAGGTAAGGGCCTCTCTGTTCTTTCCTCTGAGGCCCCTCCAACATCATGTGAAAGAGCCTAGACTTCCTTCCTGGGCAAAGAAACAACATATGGGGAGAGCTTGAGTCAACCTTGCCAAATTATCATCCATCTGAGGCCCGAGACACAGGAAAAGAGGCCTTTCCAGGCCGTCAGGAATGCTGAGGGGCCTAACTGCTCACAGACACAACCCCTATTTCTCAGATAAGACAACTGAAGCCAGATAATTTGTAAGTGACAAAGCCAGGGAACAAATCCAAGGAGTTAGTTCTAGACTCTAGCTTCTTAATCACCAAGCTATGTATCTAATTGGCACTTACGATAAGGAAAGAGGCATCCTGCATCATGGAGTGGATTCGTACCAAGGAAGAGGCAGCAGCAGCATAGGATGGGAGAGGCCATGTCAAAGGGTCAGAGGTGGAAGCATTTATGTGCTCAGGTGTATGTCTTTTGTGGATGTGAAGTAAAAAAGTAACAACAAACCACCCTAGAAGGTTTAACAAGAACAAGGACTGGCAAACACAGGCTGGCCACCAAATCCATCCTACCACCTGTTTATACCAAGTCTTACTGGAACACAGCAGGCTCATCAGTTTCTACGTTGTCTGTGGCTGACTTCACATTACAATGGCAGAGTTGAGCAGTCTCAACATATGGCTTACAGAACTGAAAATATTTATTATCAAGACATTTTTAGAGAAAGTTTGCCAACTCATGAGGTAGAAAGGAAGACAATTAGTGCGGTCTAGAGATAAAGTTAGTTATCAAGGGACTTTACTGGAGGCTGAGAAACTTAGATGTCACATGACATGTCATTAGAGAACTGCTCCCGGACCCACATGAAGGAGAGAAGAGGAGCCCTGAGAAAATGATATCTGGAAAATAAGACTGGAGTGAAGATAAGCCAGTCTGGAGACCAGCAATAGGTATATCAAAAATGATGAAAATGATGTCATGATATAAGGTAGCCAGGTCTAGGCTAGGAGTGATAGAAATACTCAGGAGAGGAGGATGAGGATGCAGCTTTGGACTAAAGCAAAAATTGCCCAGATGCCAATGATTTTTGGTTCCATGAATGGCTAATACTTCGGCCTATTGCAATGGGTGAGAGGTGATTTTGCAGTCACCTCTGCAAAATCAGGTATCAATTAGTACTGGTGCAAAGTAAAGGTAATGGCAATAAAGGTAATGGCAAATACCATTAAAGGTAATGGGAAAACTGTAATTACTTTTACACCAACCTAATACTTTGTTATTAGGTTGGTACAAAGTGTTATTGTAATATTTTACTTCTAAAATGTTAGAATACTAATGTTTTGCCATTACCTTTGATGGCAAAAACCACGATTACTTTTGAACCAACCTAATACTAGGATGCAGCAGTAAATTCTACACCTTCCCACCTCCCTAGAGGAGACTGTTATTTTCTCGAGGACTTACCCTCACCATCACACTCATCTTATTCTCTCTCCCAGGTTATGAAAGAACTTCCACCCACCACTGTCTCAGAGCAGGGAAGCCAGGCAGAGGGTCTGAGCCAATCTCGAATTCCACTATATATGCACCTGTATCTTGCTGGGTTTACCTTATTTGATCACATTAAGATTCCTTCTTTCACATTAGGAAATTTAGTCTCAGAAACTGTGTCCCATCAAATATTGCACAAATGAAAAAAGGGTAGAAGAGAAGAAAATTAAGTCCAGGTGAATCTATTCCCAAAGTCTATATTTTTTCAGCTAACGTGTGAACAATGGGCAATCTTTTAACTTTATGTCTAATTTGCAGTACAAAATCTATAGTTTACTATCATAATTTACCTTTTCTTCCATTCTGTGGCACTAGAAAGGGTAAGTTTTGATCAAAGGTGGCCTCCTCTGAGCCCTCTTCTCAACCAGCCTCGAACTTAGCCTGTAAGAACTAGACTCTCAACAATAATGTTTTTGTCCACTTTTCTCACCAGCCAGCACATTAAGAGAACTGAAAACGCTAGCATAGTGCCTAATAGCTCAAGACCATGTCTCTAGGACAACTCCAGTCCCCTTTTAAATTTCTGCCTGGGAAACCCCAAGACTGCCCCCCAAAAAACTGGCTGTTTGTTCCAGCCAATACCTGAAGACAGGGCGGTGTCACCCAGTCTCCGTGGGAGGACAGAAACTTAATTTCCCTAAGAAAAGACTAATCACATTGACCAGCCAATGTCTCCACCTCCCTGCCTCTGCTGCCATCCTGGCTAAATCCCCTTCTTATCCCCTAGTTCTCGCTTTAAAATGTCCAGTCACTCCTGCAAAAACCAAGAGGAGCTTGGCTTCCAGGACTCTCTCCCCTATTTCAATAGGCTGAATAAAATCTTCTTTCCTCACCTTCCACTTGTGTCCTGCCTTATTTATCTGACAGTTTCCCTCTGTCCCATCCTCCACTGGACCCACTCCTGCCCCATAGCTGAGCTTTAAACAGAAGGCAATTTTTTTCAGCAATGTGATCTTCATTACACATTCCTTAGCCCAATGATTTCTAACCAAAACCTAGCCATGTGAGACATATTCCCCTTATTTTTCCAGGTGAGGAGACTGAGGCTCTGAGAAAATAAATCATAGAGTAACAATACAATCAAGTTGTAAGACATCAACAGGGTGTAAACCCACATCTCTCAAACACTGGGTTGGAGTGCTGTTTTCTGGGAACCAGATAGTTGACAAAGTCTTGATGGAAGTTAACATTTGAATGTTGTCCTGAGCTGATGGCTCTCATCATCAAATGAAAAGAATGATGAGAAGTTTGTAATTGAGGGTTTTCATCTCATCCCACCCAGCTGATCCTAGAAAGTCACTGGCTCCTTCAAGACATCTACTGCTTTGGGTTTTGTTCACTCAGCTCCAAGATAAAGAAGACGCTTCTTCACCCGTTTCTTTCACGAAATGATTTTAATTCTTCCGTGGTGCTGAGCATTCTTCTGTGAATGTCACTGAGAGAAACAGAGTGACATTTTCTCTGGAGAACTGCACACCCAGCAGCTCATCCATGCCCTCCTTCTACCCATGATGCTCAGAGTGATTCAGCTTCAGATCACATTGATGTTTTAAGAATCTATTGTGTAAATAAACATAGTTATTTTTCTGTGATCATCTAAAATTCCTAAAGTTTGTTTGCATCATTTAATGCTAAGACAACTATCCTTTGTCCTCCATTTCTGTAAATGGTTTTCTTGGTTTAAAGTGCAGGTCCTAATATCTAGTCCAGTTTAATTACATCTTATTTGGCTTATATTATTTCAGCCAACAAATAGCTTTTCTGGCTCTTTTATATTCTCTTTGATCACAACTCAGAAGTGGCTGGTTAAAAACCATATGTAGTTTTGTTCAATTTAAGACTCCAAATGAATATGTCCTCAAACTCTTTCGTTACTTTACAAGAGAATTGCCAGTGCGTGCACAGCTCCTATGTGAATAATTCCCATTTTTGCACTCAGGAGCATGACAGTTGTATCAATTTCCACTCTTTGGGAAAGACTGCTTTGTTTTTACACTATACACATTTTGCACTGGCAGGTTTTTTTTTTTTTTTCTTCTTTTTCCGGAGATAGTGAGATCACTTGTGTTCTGTAATTTAAAAAAATCTGTTAATATCATGAATCAATGATATGTCATGTAAAGAAAATGTAATTAGGCAAATCTAATAGAAGCCATGATAAATGCATACCAAATATTTTACCCCAAGTTAGCATAATAATAACAACTGATATTTGCCACATGCTTTACACTAAATTTATTACCTAATTTGATAAGCATGACAATATTTAATAACTTGTATACAGGTGATATTATCTACCTTACAGTGCAGATGAGAAAACTAAGAAGTATATATGCTTGCAATATGTTTGATGTCACAAAGCGAGTTCATATTTACACAAAAATTCCAATGGAGGAATGTCTGGTTCATGGTAGTGAACTAAATACCCTTTTAACTCACAACCCCAAATGAGACAAATAGGGGTTTAACTCTCCCAAAATGGTAATTAAATTTAATACAAACACAATGAATAATCCAATTAAAAATAGAATATTAGAAAATAGATGCTGCTTAAAAGATGAACATTTAAATATAAGCAGAGATAAATGTAAAAACTGAAGAAAGGGAAAAGAAAATCAAAGGAAAGCTGGTATATCTACTCTAATTTAAGACAAAGTAAACTTTATAGCAAAAACAACAACAATAACAAAACTACTAGAAAGTTTGACAGGCATTTCAAAATAATTATAGAAATCAATGGAAAGACACAATGGTTCTAAATGTGTATGCACTTACTAACCCAGATTCAAAATATATAAAGCAATAGTTGATAAAATTAAGAGGACATAATAGCAAATCCACGGTCAACACTAAAAATTTTGCCACACATCTCTAGCCATTATATTTCAACAGAAACATAATATTGAATAAATTTAGCCAGATACAAATTTGTGCATATTAATTATTGCTTTTACAAAATGTTCAACAATAGACAAAACTAATCTATGCTGACAGAATTGATGGTTGTGCTTATCTTTGTGAAGATGGTGAGTACAGACCTGGAGAAAGCTCAAGAGGGGATCCATATTTCTGTTAATTTTAGATTCCTCAATCTGGATATTGTTCACTTCATGCAAATCCATAGAGTTGCAGTATCATGATGTATACTCAGGTTTGTACATTTGTTTTAGTTTTGTAAATAAAGCAAATTATTTCTCTCTTCTGCCCTCAACCCCCGGATATTTCCCCTCAAACTGTGAATAACTTTGAACACGTAGCTATTGACTTCATCAGCTCCTCTGGTAGATCTCAGTTCAAACAACCTAGAGCCATATCACTGACATACCAGGCAGTGACCAAACTGCCCACCGCCCCACTCCAACACCAAAACCCTCACTTCTCCTTGGACATCCAAAGCAATTCCTTCCTTAGAATTCTCTTTCAAGAAGGTGTTTCTCCAAAATGTTTTGCTTCCTCATTTGAGTTGCTAATGTGACCTTATCAGAAAGGCCTTCCTGACCATCATATCTAAAGTAGAAGCCTCTCTGAATTTTTTGTTTCTTTGCCCTTCTTTAATGTTCTTCACTGAGGTGATCCCTATGTAAAATTATATTGTATGTCTATTTGTGTATTTCTTGGCTACTCCCCTAGGGGCAGAGTCATGGTATTTATTTTTCACTTTTTTCTCAGAACTTCGACTAATATGGGAGGTACTAGGTGTTGAAGAGTTGAATGAATAAGTGAAATGAGCTAATGTTCTGTCTCTCATGGCTGGAGTTTAATATTCATCAACTAAAATAATATTACAACCACGTTATTTAACTCTGTAGAGATAACCTGAACTAAAATAAAATATAAACGATGTGAGATTTGAAAGTGAAAGAGTAGAGAATTGCCGCTTATCATTACAGGAATTTTTGTATTATTTACTATTGAATTTAACATTTTTTAATGTTTTTAGTTTTAAAACATGAAGAAATAGGGGAAATTAAAAACTGTAGGAAATTGGCTCTAAGTTCCTTTATTTTGCTATAGACTCTACTCTTTCTTACTTATCTGTCATCCTTAGCTTAACAACTATTTCTACTAGATGCTATTGACACTGGTGCATTTACAATATTCAGCCTCTTTTAAGGCGACAGTAGCCTTTCATAACCAAATGGGATTGTTCTAAATACAAGGGAAAATTTCTGCGTTAACCATGGCAAGAATGCAACATCTCCATCAATACATGGGAAAGCAGAAAACATCTAAAGAGGGTACTGAAATGTAGGGAAATAAGATATCTTTTTTTTTTTTTCAGCAAAGGAGAGACCTTAGTCTAGGTATTTATTTTTAGTATGTGCTGGCTCCTCCTCTAAATAGAGTTTTTATTTAAATAAAACTCAATATCAGTTTGAGTAAAAAAATGGTCTAACTTTTGTAAATACATTGTTTGATATCTTATTAAAAGTGTCATGCATACGGATTTACAGACTGCATCCTAATTTCTTTTACTTGCCATATGTCTTTGATGGGTTGTCTTATAATGTGTTACAAGGCTTTAGTAATCATTAAGTCAAAGTTCAACAGGGGAGAAAACTAAATCAATAAAAATATTGCAGACCTTGCATTTCCTTAAAGGCACATGTGCTGAGATTATTTTTCTTTTTACTTTTCTGTACAACTCCGATTTTCTCCAAGCAAAAACAATCTAATTATTCTGTCAAGAAAATCAAATTGATTACAGCCACATGGTGTGTCATCTATGAATGAAAATCAGAGAGCTGCTGTGTGCTGGGTTGGTGTGGTGATCTAGCAAGGGGAGGGAGCTGGGCTTTGTTTCTGTCCCTGCCTCCGTATGAACCAGTGATATCCCCCTTCAATAAGCAGAGCATGAACGCATTTTAGGATCATTCCCCCAGATTTTACTACGTCTGAATTCATCTTTTCATTTGCCTATCTGTGCAAGAATGAAGTGTGTCCCTCCCAACAGGCTTTTCCCAATCGCCCCTCTAAAATTACACATTCACTCCTTCACGTCACCCTCTCAATTTATTTGCTACTTGGCAGCATTTGTAATTATTTTATTAATGTATTTTTATGTGTTTATTCTCCTCACTGGGCTATGAGCTCCAGAATGGTAAGGACTACTTCTGTTCTTTCATCCAAGTGATTTTCCACGCCTAAATCAGTGTCTGGTGCGATAATGAGAAAAAATCAAAAGCTTACTGGTTGAGTAAATAAAGTGGTAGATTTAAAAGGAAGAATTGTAACAGTAGACATTTCAGTAGAAGCACTGAGTACTCAACAACGAGTTGCTGAATGTGGAATGATATTTTATATTTCTAAATAAAATTTCAGTTTGCAAAGTGTTTTCATATCAATTCTATCATTTGTTTCTGTCAACAACCCCGAGTAAGAGCAGAAGAAAGACTCAGAAATATTATGTGACTGGTCCTAGGTCAACGAGCTAACAGATGACAGAGCCTGGAACCCTGGGCCTGTGTCCCCACAACACACACTGGTTCCACTGTGCTGCAGCTGCCTCCTCAAAAGGATATTTTGTTCCTTGTCCCTACCAAAATTATTTATAATCTCTAGCACTTTGATTCATTACAATAATATCAATATTTGCACAAAACAAAACCATCTGATAAATCTACCAACGCCTTGGTTTGAGAGGCAGGTTTTCTCCCCTGCTGTTTTCCCAAAAAGTATCACATGAAACTAGCACCTATCCTACACAATTAAACTTCTGGTGTATTTACATATAAAACAAGTCATGTGCACTTGGGTTAATTAATGTAGAGATAACCTTTTTAGCAGATGCAGTATGGTTTCTGAGCAGTCTAGACATTCACATATTCATAAGTGTCCAGATCAGTGATACTCATATAAATCTGGAAATGAATAAAATAAGCTGAGACCGTCAGTGTTATTTCTTTTTTTGATGCAAGCAAACAAAAAGCTCTCCTACTTGAGTGTGACTTACGTGTCCAATTCCATGGGAAATTTTGAACTGCTGGGACTTAGTAATATGACGAAAAAAGAGGATAGATGTAGGAGTTCAACTGGTAAAGATTCTCTAGCAATGTGGTACGTGGGTTCCTAGAAAACTACCTCATAACTAGAAAAGAGGTTTGCTTTTAGGGCCAACTCATGTAAATTGAAAGTCATTTCTTTATTTAAAACACACACACACATACACAGACATACCATGCTCAGGTATTATGATCTTTCCTTCAATGAAAGAAAGATCCTGACAAGAAAATCCCCATACCATATCCTCAGTTACAGCGCATGTTTTACTAAATCCTCCTTTCCTTCCAGAACTGTGAGTCTTTGACAGCAGGTCACTTAACTCTGTCCAGCAGCAGCTGTGTGGGTTTTGCATAATTAATTATTTATACCAAGGCAGACACAGTAATTAACATACAGATGAATATAATATTCTGATCAGAAATACTTTGCATTTCAGCCATCCCTCAAGCAAGTAGCTGTCAAAAACGGACTGTTTGACAGAGTGGGGCCTGCCAAAAACCTCCCAGACATCTGTTCTGTAACAAAAAGAACAGATTCTCAAAGCAGTGTGTACATATATTCACTGGTTTCACTAGGCAAGGAATAGTTGATTACCTTTTCACAATTCCGGTCAATTTTGTCTGGTTCCAGGAACATCACTCAGCATCTCACAGAAGGGCTAAATTTGAAATGAAAAGTCTATGTCTCTGTGGGTGTCAGCCTGGCAAATGCAGTCAAATAAAAAATCCTGTTCAGTTACTCTTCAGATCTGTGAATGGAAGTGTCATAACATTACTTTCATCCTTCCATGGCTAAAAAACCAATACTCTGTGAATTATTCTTAACAACCATGTAGTTCCTTGACACCAAATTATTTTGCTGCCTGTATAGACAAATGGAAATACATGAACTGTATTAAAAGTTGTAGATTTTTCAAGAAATAGTGGGACAATATCACCAACAAGCAGCTAGACTGTATTTATGCAGATTAATGCAGGGCATCTAATACAGTTCACGCTGCTTCCCGGACATAGTTGGATTGGGATACTCCCCTGCTCATTTTTCCAATTCAAAGCAAAGTGGCCATTGCCAAGACATATAATTACTGCCCAGGGCTGGCGATTGTGACTAATATGACTAGATGGATTGGATTATTTATAACCCAATTAATTATTTTGATGTCAACCAGGAAATATGGATTGGGAATCAAAAGACCTGGATACGAGTTTCAGTTGCATCTTTTAAGATTATTTTTACATTAGGCCAGTCTCTGGACCACTGTAAACATCAGCCCCTTCATCTGCAAAATGGGAATAGTTAATTTATCTAGATAATGTTTATAAAAACTTCTTGAAAACTCTCGAGATCTAACATAAAATTCTGGTGATAATTCCAGATGCACATCAGGACAGGTTTTGTCTCCAGGGACACTGATACATTTTTTTTCTTTTACTTTCTAATATCAACTGGCTCATTTTTAAGATTGTTAAATGATTTAACAAATACAGATACAGGAGGCCAGATGTGGTAGCTCACACCTGCAGTCTCAGCTCTTAGGGAGGCACTTGGGGGAGGAGAGCTTGAGCTCAGGTGTTTGAGACCTGCCTGGGCAATAAAGAGAAACCCTGTTCTCCACAAAAAAGGGAGGGAAAGGTAAAGATAAAGGATGCTCAGGTAAATTTGAATTTCAGGTATAATAATTGAATAATTTGTTTAGTATAAATATGTCTCATGTCATATTTATAATAATTATATATAATTAACTTATTGCTTATCTGAAATTCAAACTTAACTCACCAACCGTATTTAACCTGGATCTGTCCAGTATTCACATTGCTTTTTGGCTTGAATAAAATGTCATCTGACAATGCATGGGAGACCCATGTGACTCCTCTCCCTAACCAAAATGTAAAAAATGTCATGTTTTTGCATAACCACGTATTTAGAAATATGAAGCCTTTCTTATTCTTTTGTTTCTTTGTCTCTAAACACCTCCCTCTACCTGTGTAGTTTTAACTAACGAGTATATGCTGAGGATGATGATATTCGTGTGAAAAGGGACTAGTAAGTGACAAGGAAGGGGTGGAAAGATGTCTTATAAGTTATAAAAAAGATGTACCTTTTCTTTTAATTATGCTGATAATTAAGTAGTAGTAATTAGTAGTAATGCCTAATAGCAAAATGTCTATGAATTACATTATATGTGATGCCCCAGATTGCTCATACTCTTGCAGGTGGTAAAGTCTATCCCTACTGACCTCTCCTCTTATCCAACAATCAATTAAGAGCTAAAAGCCTAAATAACAATACAAAAAAGTCATTAATTCCACTATTTCCAAGGCTCTATTACCAGCTAAAAGATTTTTATCTGGTAATAGAGCCTTGGAAAAAATTGGAATTATGTCTCCCTACAGGGATATGTCTTTCTTAAAAAAATTTAAAAAGGGAGCGGATGAAAGAGAGAAAACAAAACGCTTTAAAATAATAGACATGAGAATATTTATAAGCTTGTATCTAGAAGGTACGACCAACTACAGAGTCATTCAAACTATGGAAAGATAGACATACTTTACAAGCCTATTGAGTATTATTACCAGACTGAAAACAAAAAGCGAGAGAAATAAAATGAACTCTATAGGGATATGAGAGTGCCCCAGAGAGGTTTGCCAAGCAGGACCTTTGAGGGAGAATCATTTCACTTAAAGGGAAGATGACTCAGCTAACTTAGATCTAATGTCTGATGCCCTCATTTGCAGAATGGCTGTGAGTCATATTCTAGAGAACGAACAGTGTAAACTGCAGCATGAGCAATAAATAAGCAAAATATCTCTGGCAACTGTTTATCACACTTGGGATGGGTGATTGCAACTGGCTGAGAGAATGTCTGCTAAGGAAGGCTTTACCTAGGATGTATTGCCCAGGGTTTATTTTCATGAGCCTGGATTGTTACAATAACAAGTTTGTAAGGTTCCTAAGACTCAACACCCACCTGTGATGATGCTGGTGGTGTGTGATGATAGAAAAGAATCAGGAAGCTAGAAAATCTTAATGCTAATCCTAGCTCATACTCTGTAAACTCACACATATTCTTTCATCCTTTTGGGCCTGCATTTTCTTCTTTTGTAAAAATGAGGCCATTTACAAAAGTTTTCCTGGTTCATTGCTCCTTGGTAGCTCCAAACTTCTCATGCAGGCTGTGTAACTCACATTCGTAATTATTATCCTGGCCTCTCTTAGAAAGGCTATATGGCCATCCAGCATTACTGAGCCCACCCTTGCTGAAGAGAATATTCCTCACATTGAATCTAGCACTTGTTGTAGATAGAAGACGCATACCCTATGCACTTCAGAGTGGAGAAGCAGGAGCACAAATGAAGACTTGCGGTGAGTGAGAGCTGGCTTTTCATCCTGCTCCTTTACTTACCAGCTACGTGATCTAAAAATCACATCTGTTCTCTGACATGACTCAGTTCCTGCCGTAAGAAAATGTATAATCATACTTTACTCACAGGGTTAATGTGAGGATTAACTAAGCCACGCCCAGACTTAACATTTCTTTTCATCAGTTTTCTTGTGTCCATCCTTATTTTCTAATCCATCATATGAGACCTAGACGTATCACTATAGTTCCTCATTTGTCCTTGGTCCAACCGAAAAACCCAGATGAATCCTCTGTCCGTGTTTACACGTTTGATCCTTGTCCAGGTCACTAAAACTCAGCAAACAAAACCAAAAATTGTTTGAATATATAAACTTAACTCCTGTGACCTCCTACTTTGGATCCTGTATATTTTATTCTCATGTGAATACAGCTGTCCTAGTCTGGAGATCCCAGTGCTTTGGTCCCAGGGCACATACCTCCTGAAACTCTCCAGTGCAGCTGCCTCTTTCTTCTAAACTGATCCCTGCCATACCAGGTGAATTTGTGAGCAAACAGAATACGTGCTGGTGCTGCTACTGCTAAGTGCTCATCTTGAGGGCTTTATCCTTTTCTCTTAGTGAATTCAATTTATTGTGGAAATTATATACTCCATAACTTTTTAAAAAAATAAATTTATTTTTCTAGACCAGAGAAATTATTTTTAGCTATTTGCAGTCAATCAAGTGTTAAACAATGGATTTCAACCACTAAAAATAACATTCAAGTGTTTTCCTTCATTGGCATGACATTCTTATAAGTTATTTTAAGAACCCCTGACAAGGTGAACAGCCATCTATGAGGCATGCACAGTGCATAGAAACCACAGAGATAATTGAGTGGGAATGAAAGAGTTATGAATTTCTGAATCTCTCATCTGGTGTGTTCACAGAGCATTGCTTTCCATACTAATTTAGGGATATAATCTACTAAGCGCACTTCTGAGTCTAAAACCTGTGATTTGGGAAACATGTGAATAATCTTCTCACATGCAAATAAACACATGTGCAGCACTGGGAACGGTGTCTGGCAGCCCTGGGAGCCTGTCTGTGGAGTGCCTTGGAGCATTATGCATTGTTATGCTGTTTCTACAGGAAAACGTCTCTGTTTGCTGAGTCTCAGTTCTGTTTGGTGTGGAAGCGTAGGTCAAACATTCATCTCTGACCTTTGTTATTGGGACACTTTTGGGCTTCTTGGTGAACTGATTGCACAGTTTTGTCATTCCCACCTCATCTACCTGATGGGAGATCTACTGACACCTAGGGATCATCATTTGTTAGTTGTTTTGAACAATTATTCAACTCAACACAAATTTAGGAGCTTGCAAAATTTTCACTATTTCACCTGAGTAGACTCAGTGAAGTGAGTAGTTCACAACCCCACAAGTTGGTTCATATCTGAGTACTTTATCCTCTTCACAAATTTAGGATTTTGAAGGCCAAATTTCTTTCTTCCTAGTTCTGCATATCCATGGTGCACTGAACGATGCTTGGTAAAGAGTAATTCTTTAGAAAATGCTAAATCAGTGAAGATAAAATGTCTTTCTTGTATAATACTGTGCAGTCTGGGCTAGTCAATATATTTTCTTTACACTCATCATGATATATTTCAAATGCATTAGTATATTAACCTGTTTGAAATATATTAAATATTTTGGAATAACAATCTGAGCCTCAATACTTAAAAAGAATAGAGCATGGGTTCTGTTAACATGCTAGAAGACAAAAACTTTGTTTCAGTGAAAGAGAAAGAGAGAGAGAGATTGTTTCATTTTTAATACTCAAAAAAGGAATTAGGACAAAAATGTATAAAAATGTGTGTGTGTGTGTGTGTATGTGTGTGTGTGTGTGTGTATACAGACACACATGCACACACATACAGATTACATCACTTTCAGTAGGCTAATAAAGTAATACAATGCTAATGAGTTTTTGTGTACTGCCTCGTTTAATTTTCTCTAACCAGTTTGAAGGAGAAACTGAGCCTCAGAGAAGTTGGAGCATGCCCAAGTTTGAACAGTGGATGAACAGATCCAAGATTGAAATGATAGAGTGGCTCTAATGTCTATTTACTTCCCACGTAGCAAAACTGCATTCGGATCTATTGACTTCTTAAATCGGACAGTGTTGTACAAGTAAGACATTTTGTCATTTATTGACACACACAAAAGAGTTTTCTAAGGGCTTACTATTTGCCAAGCATCTTTCAGTGGACCATGGATATGCAAAACCAGAAAGAAAGGAAGCTGGTTCTCAAGAGTCTGCATTTGTGAAGAGGACAAAGTGCACAGATATTTACCTGCATGTGGGGTTGTGAACTACTTACCACACTTATTGTTTTCAGATGAAAGATAAACTTCAAAAATTTATTGGTTGCCTTTATTTCAGTGCATCAAATTACAAATTTATTTAAAATGTTATATTTCTATCCAGATCAAGAAAACCAGTCAACAGTTTTATAAAATTAACAGAAAGCATGCAAGGGATTCAGAGGACCTAAAGAACTACTAATTTCTGGTCTACTAGAACACAGTTTGAGTACAGATTAGGTCAATTGCACGCACTCTTTCCACACATGCTATTGTTTATGAAGGCACATTACTGGGTGCTGGGTAGATACATCTGTGTGGTTCCTGCCTCCAAGAAAAATACTGTCCTGAAAGGTGTCTCTGATCCCAAAAGGCCAAGCACAAGTCTCAGTGATTTAATGAATCTCAAGAAATTATACTTCTTAATTTCATGTTTTTATTTTAATGATAATCTCAAAAGTAATAAAAGTATGTTTGGGATCATCTCAAACATCAGAACATATCTAAGTGCCATTACTACACTTTTGTTCCCATGGTCACTTTGCATTTGTCATCACTCTGGGGCCACATTCAATAGCATCGACTGCTGAGAAGAGAAATAATTTCCAAGGCATACTTGCCCAGAGTCAAGAACTTCTTCAAAGACTTAAATATATATAAACTAATTTAATTCTCACAATAATTCTAGAATGGTCTATTATTATCATTTTAAAGATTAAAAAGCTAAGGCCTAAGCTAGTATGTGGCAAACTGAGGAATGGAACCTTTGAATGTGACTGTAGAACTCACAGTCTTGAATAAAGACCTGAAGCTTACTAGAAAGGAAAAATGTGGAGAAGAAGGAGGTGTCTCAAGACACACATGGGTATAAACATGTCTGTGTTATATAGGTACTCTATTAGTCCATTTTCACACTGCTATAAAAAAGTACCTGGGACTGGGTAATTTATAAAGAAAAGAGGTTTAAATAACTCATAGTCCCATATGACTGGGGAGGCCTCAGGAAACTTACCATCATGGCAGAAGGCAAACAGAAAGCAAGGCAAGTCTTACATGGTGGCAGGAGAAAGAGAGGTCAAGGTGGGAAAGTACCATACTTTTAAGCCATCATATTTCATGAGAACATATTCATTATCAGGTGAACAGCATGGGGTAATATGCCAGCATGATCCAATTACCTCCCACCAGGTCCCTCCCCTGACACGTGGGGATTACAATTTGACATGAGATTTGGGTGGGAGCACACAGCAAAACCACATTATTCCACCACTGGAACCTCCCATATTTCATGTCTTTCTCAAATCTGAAAACCAATCATGCCTTCCCAACAGTCCTCCAAAGACTTCTAACTCATTCCAGCATTAACTCAAACGTCCAAGTTCAAAATTTCATCTGAGACAAGTATCTTCCACCTATGAGCCTGCAAAATCAAGAACATATTAATTACTTCCAAGAAACAATGGCGCTACAGGCATTGGGTAAATGCTCCCTTTGCAAAAGGGAGAAACTGGCCAAAATCCAGAGCCAATGGGCCAAAACAAGGCCCCATGCAAGTCCAAAACCCAGCAAGGCAGTCATTAAAGTATAAAGCTCCAAAATTATCTCCTTTGGCTGCATGTCTCACATCCAGGGCACGATGATGAAAGAGGTGGGCTCTCAAGGCCTTAGGCAGCTCTGGCCCTGTGGCTTTGCAGGATACAACCCTTCCAGCTGCTTTCATAGGCTGCTATTCAGGGCCTGCAGCTTTTCCCACCACATGGTGTTAACTGTTGGTAAATCTAACATTTTGGGGTCTGGAGTACAGTTCCTGACTTCTTGTAGCTTCATTAGGCAGTGTCCCAGTTGGGGACTCTGTGTAGGGGCTCCAGCCCCAGATGCCCCTCTGCACTGCCCTAGTAGAGGTTCTTCATGAGGGCTCCACCCCTCCAGAAAGCTTCTGCCTGAATATCCAGGGGTTTCCAGGCATCCTCTGAAATCAAGGTGGAGGTTCCCAAACCTCAGTTGTTGACTTCTGCATACCCACAGACCCAATACCACATGGAAGCTGCCAAGGACTGGGGCTTGCACCCTCTGAAGCCATGGCCTAAGCTGTACCTTGGTCTCTTTTGGCCACAGCTTGAATTGGAGAAGCTAGGATACAGGTTGCCATGTCTTGAGGTTGCACAGAGCAATGAGGCCCTGGGTCTGGCCCATGAAAGCATTTTTTACCCATAGACCTCCAGGCTTTGATGGGAGGGACTGCCATGAAGGTCTCTGACATGCCCTGAATACATTTTCCCCATTGTCTTGACTATTAAAATTTCACTTCTCTTCACTTAGAGAAATTTCTACAGAGGCTTAAGTTTATCCCCAGAAAATGGGTTTTCCTTTTCTACCATATGGTCAGGCTGCAAATGTTCTAAACTTTTATGTTCTGCTTTCCTTTTAAACAAATTTCCAATTTCAAACCATTTTCTTGTGAATGCATGACTTTGCACTGTTAAGAGCAACTAGGTTGCCTCTTGAATTCTTTGCTAGTTAGAAATTTCTCTAAATCTCTCAGAAGTTTCAAACTTTCCTACATCTTCCTGTTTTCTTCTGAGTCATCCAAACTCTTCCAACTTCTCCCTGTTACCCCGTTCCAAAGTTGCTTCCACATTTTCAGATATCTTTGTAGCAATGCCCCACTTTCCTGGTACCAGTTTTCTATATGAATTCATTTTCACACTGCAAAAGAACTACCTGAGACTGGGCAATTTATGAAGAAAATAGCTTTAATTGATTAACAGATTCACATATCTGGGGAGGCCTCAGGAAACTTACAATTGTGACAGAAGGTAAAGGGGAAGCAAGGCACATCTTACATGGTGTCAGGAAAGAGAGCGTGAGGTGGGAAGTGCCACACTTCTAAGCCATCAGGTCTCGTAAGAGCTCCCACTCACTATCATAAGAATAGCATAGGGGAAATCTACCTCCATAATCCAATCACCCTCCACCAGGTCCCTCTCCTGACATGTGGGGATTATAATTTAACATGAGATTTGGGTGGGGACACAGAGCCAATCCATATCAGGTAATAAATGTGGCTTAACATTCAAGCATCCATGAAAGTAATTCACAGAAAATGATTAAAATAAAGAAATTTGATTATTTCAATACTTGCAGAAGAAAAATTTGGTAAATTTAAACACCTATTTAAGTTCACTTTAATTATTTGTGAATCAAGAATGAAGACAATATCATTATCTTGGCAAAATGTAGATACCAAAAATCTATAATAGACATTGTTATTCATCCTGAAATGTTATAATAATTAACCTTAAAGGCCAGAACAAAGCAAGTGTTTGTATTACCATGCTTTCATTCAACACTGCACTGGTGGTTCTCACCAATGCAGTAAGTCAAGAAAATACAAAGTCAAAATATTGAAAAGATAATATTATTTTGAAAGAGAAAACCCAAAAGATACCATGGGCAAATTATTAAACTTAATTAAATGATTCAGTACATTGGAATTCACTAATTCAATATATGTTAGACAGGATTCAATCAGGGAAAGAGAATCTGCTCTGGTATTTAATTTTTTTTAAATGGTTTAATTCAGGAAATTTGAGGCTGTGTTAGTGTCCAGCTGCTGCTATAAAAAAAAAACTGACAAACTAGGTGGCCTAATAGTTAACATTTATTCTCTTGCAGTTTTGAAAGCTATACGTCCCCAATCAAGGTGTCAGCAGGGCCACATTCTCTCTCAAGGCCCATGAGAGAATCCCATCATGCCTACTTCAGGGTCTGGTGGTTACCAGCCAGTCTTGGAATTCAGTGATTTCTGGCTACATCACTCCACCCTCCACCTCTGTTTTCACAAGAACTTCTTTCCTGTGTGTCTCTGTCCATCACTATATTTCTCCTCTTCTTCTCATAAGGGAGCTGCATCACTCCACCCTCCACCTCTGGCTTCACAAGGCCTTCCTTCCTGTGTCTCTGTCACTGTACTTCTCTTCTTCTCAGAAAGACAGCAGTCCTTCTGAGAGGGGCATGTACCCAGAAAACATAACAGATACACTAAGGATGGGACCACTCACTGGATCAAAGGAAAGGAAGGAACACTCCAGGGTAAAGGTCATCTTAAAGAAGAATGTTGAAGGAAGAGTATGACTCTTTCCAGTAGAGAGAAGGGGAAAGAGAGCAACATCTGAGTTAATCTACGCACATCACAGTGGATCTATTCGACTCCCATGCTTCAGCATGATCTATTCATAACTAATTACGTCGGAAAAGATCCTATGTTCAAAGAGTTTCATTCACACGTATTAGGAATTAGGACTTCAATAGATCTTTTTTGGATACAAAATCTAGCCAATAACTGAGGCTTCTGAAGGCTTTGAAGGGCCAGGGAACACAGAACACAGAAGTCACTGTAGTTTATGGAACCCAGAAAATGATGCTGATAATCCTGGCCACATGAAGCACGAAAGCCAGTGAATTTCTAGTAGATACTCAGATGCGTACATCTGCTGACAGATGAAGACTGCACGTTTGCCTGTGGCTTTGATGGAAGCAAGCAATGCATTGCTTCCTCTAGACCCACATGACTGATTCAGGCACAGAGTCTAAGCCAGTGAGCTTCTGGCAAGGTATCCTGGGAGGCAGGGCACCTGGCTTTTCAGTCCCTGCAATAACCTAGAATCCTTGGGATGAAGATGGGCATCAGTGGATAGTATTAAACACAATTTACACAATCGACTGAATTTCTACTTATAAGAAGAAAACAGAAAAATAAATTTAAAGATTAACAAAGGCATTTGTAATAGCAATATACATGAAACCTGAAAATAATTCTAACAAAATCTATGTTGTATATTTGTGGAGAAAATGTAAGACTGTATTAAAATTTAAAGATGTATTGAATTTAGAGATAATTACAGTTCTTAGAAGATGTGTTGATTCTTATATTCATAGAAACAATGTTTCTAGAAAAAAAGTTGAACACCAACAACATATCTAATAAAAAGAGAAGAAATAAATAAATTATAATATATTTGCAAGATTAAGTATCATACAAAGGTGAATATAATGAATTATAGCCATGTATAATAAAAGTATCGAATCTTAGAATCTTCATATTGGGTAAAAAAAAACAAGTTGTGGAGTAGTGTATATAGCATTATAGCATTAACGTTCAAAAACAAGTAAAAAGGAGCAAGATATTGTTTAATATAATATGAATGAATATGAATACGTGACATCGTTATGTTTATAAGACAAAGAAACAGTTAATGCAAAATTGAGGCTAGTCCATTTTTCCAGGAGAAAGCAGGGGAGGAGACAGATGTAAGAAGCCCCCTTGCTGCTACTGTTTGTCTTCTAGGTCTTAGCTGGGTTGGTAAGGTCAGTAGTGTTTACCTTATTAATGTGTATTATAAAATTGTAGATATATGCTACACGAATTTCTTTGAAGCCTTCAAGTATTCAATAGTCTGTATCTTTATGAAATGAACAAATAAATGCATAAAAATAAAAGTTATGGCATTTTCCCCCATACAACAGTGGGTCACAGTACCCCTCTTAAGAGAACATTTCTCTAGGAATTTTGATTTCAGTCATGGAAATAAGAGATGGTATGAAAATTACTAGATTCAGTCTAGCTGAACATGTACATGAGCAGGACAAATACCAAAGGTTTATCTTAGAATAACAGAAAAAAATAAGAGAAATAAGGGTTCGTATTCATGCAGCATGATAATAATTAAACACATGCCTCTTCTTAAAAGCTGGGCCTTTCCTCACTTTCATGTTCAGTCATATTAACCAGAGACTGAAATCTCTACAAGCTTTTTTTAATTAGATGTGTGAATAATACTAAAGGCTGTATCTTAATTACTGTTTTATTAAATGTTGTATAATATATATTCAAGTTAACAGCAAATGAACTTGGTAGTGCAACACTGGTTCACTTATTT
Organism: Cebus imitator; assembly: GCF_001604975.1. NCBI lineage: Eukaryota > Metazoa > Chordata > Mammalia > Primates > Cebidae > Cebus > Cebus imitator. The sequence continues at coordinate 3,699,959 of NW_016107454.1, forward strand.
TTTTTTTTTTACCATATCAACAACCATTGATCAACAAATCTGTAACAGGTATCTTGTTAGTGAGGGGCTTATTTAAAAAAACAATAGTCTCAGCCATTGTAAATATCTTAAGTCGAAAACCCAGATAAATATAAATAACTAGTAATTCAGAGTGGCATATGAGACTGATGTGTACCTAGAAAACTCCTCTGAGAGGGGTTTGACCTAGAAAAGGCCACAGAGACACCAAAAATGGGACCACCTACAAACTTAAAGGAAGGGAAGGAACATTCCAGGGTAAAGGTCATGTTGAAGCAGAATGTTGAAGGAAGAGGGTGACTTTTTCCAGAAAAGAAAAGGGGACAGAGAATGGCATCTAGTAAAAAAGTGAGTGAAGCCAAATAACTGAAAGTGCAGTGATATATTTACAATACTTTAAGAAATATTAAATATGTAGAAAATGTAGAACAAATGAGGTTATGCCCCCAGATGACCTTGGAATGGCAAAAGGGCATAAACTAGATTGTGATGGTTCTTGATATTTTAATTGCTGAGATTACATCAAACAAAGTGGTGGGAAGCCCCAGGGCACCTGAGCAGATAGATCACAGACAGCATCATACATGTTTGCTTAATGGTATCATACATGTTTACCTAATAGCAAAAGTGACTACTCATAGAAGGGAGATAAACCATAGAAGGAAGAAACTAACACAGGGAAGTCATTTATTGCACCAATCCATGAAGATGAAGATTTGGCTATGAGAAATGATCAGCAGGAGGTCATCTGACAGAGGAAGGGGGTGACTTGGCGTTAGAATGTGTGAACCAGCTGGGGTGAGAAAATGGGAACCATCACACCTGGTCTCAGAGTTTGCGGCTGCAGGGAATTGCTGCTCCTCAGTGCACGGGGCCTTTCCCAGGGAAGTCAACCTCGAGACAGACTTGTGTGTGCAAGAAGCTTACCATGGGTGCCTTGGGATCCCCACCAGCAGAGGAGGGAGTGAAGTAGGAGTGGATCTAGGGAAATGGTGGCCCAAAAATGTCCTACAGGGAGTGCTAGACTTAGGATCGTCCTGCAGAGTCTGTCCTATGATAAGACAAGGGCTCCAGACCTTTTGGTCCTGTCTCAGCCATCCACGGGATGGCAGCTGCTCTGCGTGCAGGTGTGTATGCGTATATAAGTGTGCATACACACTTAGAAATACAAAAGTAGTTACTGCATCTATGAAAAAAAAAGAGCCGAGAGCTTTTTCCCCTATAGATAATAGAAAGTACATCTCAGCCATTAAAAATTTAATGGTGAAATAAAAAATTCAATAGAAAAAATGGGTGATAAAATTGATAACATCTCCTAGAAAACATATCATAAAAGTAATCCCTGAGATGCAAGGCTGGGTGAACATATACAAATCTATAAACATAATCCATCACATAAACAAAACCAAATACAGAAACCATATGATTATCTCAATAGATGCAGAGAAGGCCTTTGACAAAATTCAACAGCCCTTTACACTAAAAACTCTCAAAAAACTAGGTATCGATGGAATGTATCTCAAAATAATAATAGCTATTTATGACAAACCCACAGCCCATACATACTGAATGGGCAAAAACTGGAAGCACTCCCTTTGAAAACAGGCACAAGACAAGGATGCCCTATCTTACCACTCCTACTTAACATAGTCTTGGAAGTTCTGGCCAGGGCAGTCAGGCAAGAAAAAGAAAGAAAGTGTATTCAATTAAGAAAAGAGGAAATCAAATTGTTTCTATTTGCAGATGACATGGTTGTATATTTAGAAGACCCCTTTGTCTCAGCCCAAAATCTCCTTAAGCTGATAAGCAACTTCAGCAAAGTCTTATGATACAAAATCAATGTGCAAAAATCACAAGCATTCCTATAGACCAATAACAGACAAACAGAGAGCCAAATCATGAGTAAACTTCCATTCACAATTGCTACAAAGAGAATAAAATACCTAGGAATACAACTAACAAGGAATGTGAAGGACTATAAACAACTGTTCAAGGAAATAAGAGAGGACACAAACAGATGGAAAAATATTTCATGCTTATGGTTAGGAACAATCAATATCATGAAAGTGGCCATACTGCCTAAAGTAATTTATAAATTCAATGCTATCCCTATAAAGCTACCATTGATTTCCTTCACAGAATTGGAAAAAACTACCTTAAATTTCACATGGAATGAAAAAAGAGCCTGCATAGCTAAGACAATCTTAAGAAAAAAAAAAAAGCTGGAGGCATTATGCTACCTGACTTCAAACTGCATCACAAGACTGTAGTAATCAAAATAGCATGGTACTGATACCAAAACAGAGATATAAACAAATGGAATAGAACAGAGGCCTCAGAAATAATGCCACATATCTACAACCATCTGATCTTTGACAAACCTGACAAAAGCAAGCAATGGGGAAAGGATTTCCTATTCAATACATGGTGCTGGGAAAACTGGCTAGCCGTGTGCAGAAAGCTGAAACTGAATCCCTTCCTTACACGTTATACAAAAATTAACTCCAGATGGATTAAAGATTTAAACATAAGACCTAACACCATAAAAATCCTAGAAGAAAACCTAGACAATACCATTTAGAACATAGACATGGGCAAGGGCTTCATGACTAAAACACCAAAAGCAATGGCAACAAAAGCTAAAATAGACAAATGGGATCTAATAAACTCCAGAGCTTTTGCACCACAAAAGAAACTATCGTTAGAGTGAACTGGCAACCAACAGAATGGGAAAAATTTTGCAACCTACCCATCTGACAAAGAGCTAATATCCCGAATCTACAAAGAACTTAAACAAATTTACAAGAAAAAACAAACAACCCCAACCAAAAGTGGGCAAAGGATGTGAACAGACACTTTTCAAAAGAAGACATTTTTGTAGCCAATAAACATATGAAAAAAAGCTCATCGTCACTGGTCATTAGAGAAATGCAAATCAAATCCACATTGAGATACCATCTCATGCCAGTTAGACTGGCAATCATTTAAAAAATCAGGAGACAACAGATGCTGGAGAGGATGTGGAAAAATAGGAATGCTTTTACACTCTTGGTAGGAGTGTAATTTAGTTGAACCATTGTGGAAACAGTGTGGTGATTCCTTAAGGATCTAGAAACAGAAATGCCATCTGACCCAGCAATCCTATTACTGGATATATACCCAAAGGATTATAAATCACTCTATTATAAAGACACATGCACATGTATGTTTATTGCAGCATTGTTCACAATAGCAAAGACTTGGAACCAACCCACAGATTTCCATCAATAATAGACTGGGTAAAGAAAATGTGGCACATGTACACCATAGAATACTATGCAGCCATGAAAAAGGATGAGTTCATGTCCTTTGCAGGGACATGGATAAAGCTGGAAACCATCATTCTCAGCAAACTGACACAAGAACAGAAAACCAAACACCACATGTTATCACTCATAAGTGGGTGTTGAACAATGAGAACATATGGACACAGGATGGAGCACATCACATACCAGGGCCTCTCGGGGTAGGGGTACTAAGGGAGGGATAACAGGGGGTGGAGGGATAAGAGAGGGATAGCATTAGGAGAAATACCTAATGTAGATGACGAGGTGACGAATGCAGCAAACCACCATGGCACATGTATACCTATGTAACAAACCGGAACATTCTGCACATGTACCCCAGAACTTCAAGTATAATAATAATAATAAAGAAAATACAAAAGAACAAAATAAAATAATATAATATAATTAAAACATTTGTTCAGGGTATTCAAAGAATGAGAGTTCCAGAGGAAGATAACAGAAAAATGAAAGGGAATAAAAATAAAAGAAAAATGAAAAGAAAATTTTACAAAAATGAAGGACAAAAATTTTCAGATTGACAGCTCTTCCTTATTCTCCAGCACAACTGAAGGAAAGGATCACACAGCCAAAGGAAGAGGCATCACCATGAAATTTCAGAACACGAGGGGAAAATGTAACAGACCTTAAATTCTCCGTGATAGTAAAGAAAAACAGAAAAGAGAGGATTTGGGATGAGAATAGCTTCAGGCTTTCACAACACCACCACTAAAATTAGGTATTGCTTTCAAAAAGCATGAGAAGTAATGATTTGGAATCTATATTTTATCTCATTCAAAATATTAATTAAAGATGACAATTAAGAGATTTTTTTCAGATTCATAGCCTTTCAAGAATTGTATGTTTCATGCTGTAAGAAGATTTACTCCTCCAACGTGAGAAAATATACCAAAGAGACACATGAGAGATATCATATAATATAATGCAAAATATAGATACAACCTAAAAAAGAAGATAAAACCCTAAGGTTCTAGTGTTCTATTCCATTTAATGTTACCATAAAGGAATAACAGACTGGGTAATTTATCAAGAAAAGAGATGTATTTGCCTTGGGGTTCTGCAGGCTGGAAGACTGAATATCTGCATCTGGTAAGGGCAGGCCTCAGGCTGCTTCCACTCATGGCAGAAAGCCAAGGGGAACTAGTGTGTACAGACACCACTTGGCTAAAGAGGAGCAAGAGAGCAGAGGGGAGGAGTAGGCTCTTTTGAACAATCAGCTCTGTGGGAAGTAACAGAGTGAGAACCCACTCACTACAGCAAAGACAGCATTGTAAGGAATCTACGTCATGACTCAAACACCTTCCATTAAACTCTACCTCAAACATTGGGGACCAAATTTCAACATGAATTTTAGGTGAACAAAGATGTAAACCATAGTAGATAATGAAGAGAAATCCATAGACCACAGCAGATCAGCAGACCTATGGAGAGCTGTCTTAAGGCTAACATGAGATCAATGGCACATTTGGTGCATTTGAACATAGTAAGAGATTTACAGTTCAGGCACTGAATTTACAGTCAAATTAAATAATAGCTAACAACAACAACAACAAAAACACTTAGACAAAAATCTAGCTAAATAAGTATTGGATTTCAGTAGCAAAAAATACATTGTACAAGAAAGAAAATAACATTTTAATACACTTAATGTCCAACCTGTGAATAATATTTAAATAGTAAAGTAGCATAAACATTATTGATTCAACAAAAATGTGGCATAATAGGTTAAGGAAAGGGAAAATGGGGGTGAGGATACAAAACGCCCAAGTTCTATAACAGAAAGTTAGAAAGTAAGAGTAGAGGTATGATTCTGCAGAGAAACAAGATCAGAGACTTTATTTCATTGTAAACCTATAATTAACTATGTGTATGTATATGAAAAAGAACGTTGTAAGCTCAGAAGAGTTCTGCTAAAGTATAAATTTGAGAATGTTCAAGATATAGGGAATAGTTGAGGCTTTGGTTATGGATGAAATAATTAGAATAATTACAAAGAACAGGGAGATATGAGAATAAAACTAAGGGCAGAAACCAGGTGTAGGGTGCCATATCGTGCAACACCCACCCACTCCCAATTGCATCTATGTCCTAGTCCCCAGAACCTGTGAATGTTACCTAGTAGCCAAGTAATATGATTCGATTTAGGATCTTGAAAGGAGGACTTCATTCATCCTGGATTATCGAGGTGGGCCGTAAATGCCATTTCACCTGTCCTGTAAGAGACAGGCAGTGGAAGTATTGAGAGAGATGCACAGAGACAGAGCCAAGCAAGTTGCCACCACAAGCTGAGGAATGCTGACCCCTGCGGAAGTTTGAAGAGGCAGGAAACAGATTCTTCCATAGAACCTCCGGAGAGACTGCAGCCCCGCCTACACCTTGAGTTTGGACTTGCAGTCTCCAGAACCCTGAGATATAAATTTTTCTGGTTTTTAGCCATCAAGTGTGAGGAAATGTGTTACGGTGGCCACAGGAAACTACATAATACACCAAGGAGCCCTTTTAAGAGCTTCTTTTTAAAGGTCAGGCCAAGAGGTAGAAAATGAGGCCTGGGAAAAGAGCTTGCATTGAGAACTTCAGGAGTTGTCGATGACCTTCATCTACACAGATGCTTTAGGCTGACAGATGAAAGTGAGTTGAGCTTGGACATGAGGTGAAAATAGGAGACAGTGATGATGAATTGCTGTTAATTCTTTAAGTCAGATGTAAAGAGGAGAGAAGTAGGATAAAAATTGGAGAGGGAAGAGATTTTCCACCCTGCATGCTGAAACCAGAATGAAACAATTGGAAAACTGTTCAATAATCCCACAATGGGGGAAATGCAGAGTGGGACGTGAGAGTGTGGGTAGGAGAAACACTTAGATTTAAACCCTGGCTCTTCCATCTGCCTGTATAAGGACTGGTTTTGCCACTTGACTCTAGCTCTGGAATCCTCTGTGCCCTCATCTGTATATTGAGGGTAACAACAGCTACCCACAGGGCCATGAAATTGACTAAATCAAATGATGGATCCAATGTGCTTGCCATGTTTTCCGTTACATGGTGAGTCCTTGTTATTGTAAGACTTATTTTTCTTGCATTGTTGTAATAATTTTCATTATTAGTTTTACGTGTGAATAAGAATGCAGACATACTCTATAAAAATACACATTAACTGTAAAAGACTCTGACCAAGGCACTGTTCATTATAAATAACATATTTCCTGAAGTTGGTAAAGATGTCTGATAACCCGGTACAGGTAACTGACAGATTAAAATGGAGAATTTCATTATAATTTAGCCCTGGAAGTTCACTAACCATCTTCAGTAGAAATCTCAAAATAAAATGTGCTTTCTTCTCTAGGAAACAAAGAATAAAATGCATTTTTATTTTGTTGGAACTGGATATCTCTATTTCTTACTAAGCATATGTGCCATGAAGGACCGATAGCATTCTGCAGAGTCAAAACTTTGCCACAGCCCAGATTTCTGTGATGGATATATGATTTCTCACTACACAGCTTTCCTACGTTATACACTTTTTTTTTTTTCAGACCAGGTCTCACTCTGTTGGCCAGGCTGAAGTGCAGTGGTGCAATCACAGCTCACTGCAGCCTCCTCCTGCCAGGCTCATGCTATTCTCCTACCTCAGCCTCCTGAATACCTGGGACTACAGACATGTACCACCACACCAGGATAACTTTTTGTATTTTTTATAGAGACGGAGTCTCCCTGTGTTTTCCAGGCTAGTCTGGAGCCCTGGGCTCAAGCGATCTGCCTGCCTTGGCCTCCTAAAGTGCCAGGATTACAGGCATGACTCACTGTACGCAGCCTAAGTTACACATATTTTTGCCTCAGGCAGGAGAAGCCAGAAAGGAGAACTGAAATATCTAAGTACCTGAATGAGATTAATAAGAATAAATCAATTTCTCTTATTGGTAACTCAACATGCAGGACACATTCGGAGGTAGATTTCAACCTTAAGCACATAAACACCTATTAATGTTCTTTTCTGAACTTTGAATTTTTAGCCTGGAAAACAGAGTTAGAGAAGGCATGACAAGGTGTTCAGACACCTAATGGTCTGTCACATAGCAGATAGACTACACATCTGCATATAGGTCAAGGCAGCAGAACCACAAAGAACTGGAGGAAAGTTCTCCAAATGAGGAGAGATATAACTTTCTAGACTTTTGTGGATTTCTGGGAGGACACAGGATGTGACAGGCCTCCCAGTACTGGGGCACATTTTGTCTTGTAATAGCCAGATTCTTTAAGTTACCTTAGACACCCAACTCAATTAAGCAAAAAAGTTAATTGGATAACTCATAGAATTATGGTGTACTCTGTGTACTCACAGAAAATCTAAAGATTCATAGACTTCAAATGTAGCTAGATCCAGGGGCTCAAATATGCCTGACATTGAAAAGAGTGACACATTTCTAGACCACACAGACAGACAAAGAGAGCTGTGGCTCTTTAAGGGCTGCTGTGAAAACCGTGAGGCTATCCCACAAACTATGGAGAAGAAGCTGCTTCTCACCTACCACTTAACTAAGCACAGTCATCATCTGGGATGACTATGACAGATGTAAATATCTGAGTTCCACTCTCAGGTATTCAATTCAGTGGCCTTGGAATCCCACCAGAGAAGCTGTGCTTTAACCAACTATCCTTTCTTGTCTTATAGGACTGTTTGAGTGTTGAGTAATTTATGTGAGCCTACTCTTAATTGTTGTTGAAATGTTAATAATCATTCATCAAATCTACAGGAAATTTGCCAGAGTTAACTGTAAGTAAATTTGCCAAAATCATGGAAATAATTAGTGTGAAAGCCAGAAGGCTTCAAGCCAGAGTTGTTTTCACTGTGTTATACTGTGTTCTCACACAACATGTATGTATATATGTGCATATGCGTGTGTGTGTGTGTGTACATGCATGTGTCTGTATATAAAATAAAACAATGGTAGGCTTATGCCATAGCATATCACTAATTCCATTCCATGGAAATGGTCTAAATGCACCAGTAAAATTAAAGAGATTGACAGACAGGATTTTAAAATGATCCTAATGCATGATGTTTATAGTAAACTCACTTCAAATATAATAATATAGGCAGGTAAAAGTGAAAAAGATAGAAAAAAAATCATGCAAACATTAATCAAAAAATGCAAATGCGGCTATGTTAATATCAGATGCTATAGACTTCAAAGCAAGGGAAATTACCAGAGACAGAAAAGCACATTATATAATGATAAAAGCATCAATCTGTTGAAAAGACAGGGATCCTAAATGTGCATGCATCAAACAACAAAGCTGCAAAATAGATGAACCAAACAGTGATAGAACTAAAAGGAGAAAAAAATCCACAGTAATAGCTGCAATCTTCAACAGTCCTCTCTAAGCAATTGATGGAACAGCTAGACTGAAAACCAACAAAGATACAGAAGAATTTAACAACATCATCAAACAACCAGGTTACACAGGGAGAAACCTAATATTTACTCAGGATTTAGCTAAAAACCTTTCTTTTGGACTTAGTCACCAGTTGGAATGGCTAAGCCAGAAGAATATATGGCTGGAGAACAAGTTCTAAGTTTGGAATACTTTTCTTAGGCCCGTCTCATTGTCCTAACTTGGGTCATGTACTTAGTCACAAATCTTCACTCCAAACAATAGAGGCCTAATCTGGATGATTTAAGCAGAGGAATTTATTAGAAGGCATTGGGTGAGCAAGAGAATTAGGCTTTGTGTAAGCCTGGTTCTTACTCTACTGAATACTTACCCAATGGTCATCATGCCAAAATTCCAATGCCGAAACTAGACAGCCGAGGAGAAACAGAAGTTCCCACCACCAAGCTGCAAGTGTACTCTTCACAGCACCACAGTTGCATCTAGAATGCAATTTTGCTACAACTGCCCAACAGAACTGTCCATGGCCCCAGAATCTTGAGTCCCATACCAACACACAGCTGTCCTTTGTGAGTGCATCTCGTGCCCAGAACCTGAATCCAGGCCAATGCCCCTGTCTCAAGGGATCCTGGAGAAAGAGGTCTGGCCTGGCATTTTCTGTCCCATTGTTAGCGGGGTCAGCTCTGCTTCTCATCAAGATGCATAAAGTGGCAAATTCACAAACATGGGAAAGCTTCAGGTACAGGTGGCAAAGTAGAGCAATGAACGCCCATCACAGGCCTTCTTTTTTCCTTACATCTTGAAGGTGGCTTTTTTTCTAGGAGGATTTCAATTCTTCTTGAAAGTAGACAACCTGAGTCTCAACGTAGACCACTGCCTGAGTCTCGCAGCTGCAAAGATATGAGACCCATTTCCACTATTTCCAAAAGCCATTTGAATATGACTCAGAAGTGCTTACATGAAGCAAATAAGTAAGCAGCATGTTGTTGGTTTGCTTTATTTCACATTCTTTACTAAGAGGACATCTATTTGATGTGGTTTGTGAACATATTCAATTCAGTAATTATGACTTAATAGATGTATTTGATCACAAAAAAAGAAAGAGAAACTTTGAATTATTATTTAATATAGACATTGCCTAGTAGGCAAAGTGGGCTCCTATGTTAAAATATCAGGTCCACTTCAAGTTATTCACTGAATAAATAAGTGTATCTTTGTAATTATGGAAAATCCAAAGGTCATTAACTGTAGGACAAGGTGAAGAACCACTCCTTCCTAAGGGGTTGACAACAGGTTAATGGGTTCTGATGAGAAATGCAGTCTAGTGTCTTGGGATTTCAGACTCAGTGTCCATTCTGCTTTCAAGTAATTACATAGCTACAAAAGAAGTGAATGCGTGTTACTCTTTCTCTCCCCACCACGGATACCAGTGGCCTGAGGAGGTATCTGGACTTGGCTTTACTGCAGAGGAGGCACATCAATGTCTCACCAATTCTTTTGTAAAATGCCTCTCTGGCTTTCCTAAAGAGAAGGGGTGGGATGTGGGCACCCTGGCACAGGCATGCTCAAAATTCCCGGGGCCATTTGTCAGCTCACCATTCCCACCTTCCTCTAGTGAATACCAGGAGGAACAGTGTCTTGTCTCACATTTTTGCCCCATGGGAAGAAAGGTGTGCATGAGAGGAAGTGAGGGACCTGGGGGTGTGGGAGCTGGAGGCGTGGGAAGGAAAGGATGCATTTTCCTGCCCCTCTCAGTGTATTAAGAGGTCATTCATTCTTGACTGTAAAAACTAGAGCATGGATTTACTAACCTGCTATTTCATCACCTCAAAGTATCTCAAGGTATTTTTAATAGCATGACTCTTAACTATGTTGTTTCCCAAAACAAAAATATAATTCATTTTAAAGAAGATACATACTCAAATGACTATCTGAAGGGAAAGGTGTTCATTCCAGGACAATGGAATAATGGGAGTCAGCATAACTCTTTGCTACCAAGAAGAGCTTTGAACACCAAAACATTTGGATGAACTGTGATATAAAAAGTTCTATAAGAATAGAAGAGAAGTCAGAGAGAGGGGAAAAAAAAGAAATCACAGTTGTGGAGCACCTGCCTTAGGCCCCACAGAGCGATTGCTTGTTTTCAGCCTCACTATAACTCTAAGAAATAAGCATTTTTGAAGCAAGTGGAGAGAGGCTATGACCAGGATTTATCTATCATCTATGTAGCTGTCAGGTTGGTGCAAAAGTAATTGCAGTTTCTGCCATTACTTTCTATGACAACTATCAGTACCTATCTGTCTAGCTAAGCGTGGGCAGGGGAACACAGTGACTAATTTAGTCTATGATAATTGATAAGACGTATATATACACATACATATATGTGTGTGTATATACGTATGTATGTGTATGTGTATATATATGTATGTGTGTATGTACGTATATATTTGAGTCTCATTCCGTCACCCAGGCTGGTGTGCAGTGGTGCAATCTTAACTCACTGCACCTCTGCCTCCCAGGGTTGAAGCGATTCTCTTGCCTCAGCCTCCTGAGTAGGTATGATTACAGGCATAAGCCACCATACCCAGCTAATTTTTATATTTTTGGTAGAGAAGGGATTTCACTATGTTGGTCAAGCTGGTCTCCAACTCCTGACTTCATAATCTGCCCACCTTGGCCTTCTAAAGTGCTGAGATTACAGGCATGAGCCACCACACCCAGTCAAAGAAATATTATAAAAGGATATACACGTATGTAATTGAATATGATAAAATATAAGTACCCAAAAATGTTGAATCTGACAACTATCATGCACTCTGTAGTTCCACAGAGTCCTGTGCTGACACTCACACTGGTCAGAACTAAGCATTCACTTTTCCCTGCCCGGAGGCCATTCCATGGGAATGCTTAGGCAGTCTGGCTGTACCCATCAGAAAGAACATGGGGAAACTCTACCTGAGGCACACTCATTGCATTAGATCCTTCTCTTCATAACTGGCATGGAAAAAATGCAAATCACAGCCATCTTGGAAACCATCCAAAACACCTTATTGCTTAAATATTGAAAAAACCTCATTCTAAAAATATCAGATTTGGACATTTTCACTACATAAATACAAAAGGGGTCTTTTCATATATAAGGTTTGGTTCAAAGGAAATGTTCTATTGGAAGCCCCTTTGTTATTTCTTTGCTAATAAAATCTCACGTATACCTTCTGGGACAATTTGATCCCATCCTCTCTGTCAAACATTTTCCTCCTTTTTTTTTTTTTTTTCAGTTGGGGTCTCACTCTCTCTATTGCCCAAGCTAGAGTACAGTGATGTGATTGTAGCTCACTGCAGCCTTGACCTCCTGGGCTCAAGAGATCCTCCTGTCTCAACCTCCTGAGAAGCTGTAACTGCAGGCAAGAGCCACTAAACCTGGCCTGTGAAACTTTTTCTTACCAATTCTATAAACACGTCCAGTCCCCACCCAAGCCTGAAGGGAGAACTGTTTCCTTTGGCAGCCATGCCATATAGTGAAAATCGCATGTCATCTGGCCTCAGAGAGCTTGGGTTCAAGTCCCTCCCTTTTTCCCTTCTTAAGAGCCATTTGACTGCATAATTTAATTTTGGGGTCTCAGTAGCTTCAGAGTGAAAAGGAGATAATAGATTATAGATGTGAAAATTTATCCGTAATTGATTTGCCATGAAAACCTAAGTGGGTAATTACTTCCTAAACCCTCATGTCATTTATCATGTAGTCTTCTGGAAGATTGAAAGCTATATCATCAAAACACCTAGTGTTAATTCCCATCTTGGCCACTTCTTGCTATGCATATTTGAGAGAAAACAACAATCTTAATGAGCCTCCATTTCCCACTTGAAAAGTAGAAGTTTTGTGGGCCTAATGTATCTAATTAGATAATGTACATAAAGCACTTAGAAGAAGACCTGGAAGATAACAGGGGTATAACAATAGTGGCTGTGATTTAATATAATATAATATCAAAAATAGATATGCTACAATAGGCTTCATCACGTATTTCTTTGTATTAATCATGGTATCTGTCTGCAACAAGAACTTTTATCTTCAAGTCCAGGACTACGTTCAGGTTACATCATCATCACCTATCTGTATGTGAACCTCAGCCTCTCTAACTCTGAAATGAATGAATGGTGGCCCCATATAGCACCTAACACCCCAGGAGGAAGTAAATTCCCTGTGCTTTCATCTTGGTGCTGTGACGACTTGGCATGTGGCATCCCAGGTGCAGCCCCCACGTCTCTGAGACAGCTTGTTACCAAACACCATGTGGAATACCAACTTCAGGACAACTACGAGAGTGTGGTGTCAATGAGCTGTTCTACTCGCTGACAGTCTATTCTCAGGTTTTCCCTCTTCCTGTAACTGTTTATTCCATTTCAAAGAGTCTACAGACTTCAGTGGTTTCCTCTATAATCCTTGTAACAATCTTGCCAGGTCAGCATATCAGTATTTACATCTTACAAGTGAGAGAGACAGAGAGAGAGAGAGAGAGGGAGAGAGAGAGAGAGAGAGAGAGGAGTGATTACATAAAGTGCCAACAGCACAAAGCTAGTTAAATTCCAATATATCAAATCACCCAAAAAAGCCCCGGTTCATGCCTTATTGCTGTACAACCTTATGTTGGTAGCATCGGGAATCTTGTGTTGATCAGAAGCCTTGATTGACAGTTATATAGTTATTGATGAATAAAACATGAGATAATAAAAGTGTTATTACTATAAGCTATGGTTGAATAGAAAAAAAATATTTCAAATAGGAAACCTTTGGGGAAAATGTGGACATGTCTTGCTGATGGCAGGTTCAGAGGACTCTTCATTAGATTGATGCTGGCTTGTGTATGTCCACCAAACAATCAGGTGAGAATAAAAGGAATCCAAATTGGGAAACCTTTGGGTTAAATCTGGTAGTTGAAACTTAACATGCTGAGCATGTTGTAAGGACTGGAGCACCAAATCTCCTTGCAACCTCATTCAAGCAACCTTATAAGGCTACGTTGGCACAACCTCCATGGTGGGCTTATTTGGTTCTCTATCAAAAACTCCTGATACAGCCGGGGGCTATTGTGGCTGCTTTGCTCTCCATTCTATGCCCTTACCCTAACTCTCCAACCATAAATGTCAAGAGGACTCAAATTTTAAAAATTAAACTTAGAAATTATGTGAAAACAGATTTCATTATTAGGTAATGCTGCTGCCATAGTCTTTTGATCTCATAAAAAATGTTTGGGGCAGAATAAATTAACTTTTTATTGTTGTTTCCTTTCTATTCAAATAGATTTTAATAGTTTCTGCCCTCCCTGGAATTCAATCAGTTATGAGCTCTTTGGTCTGAATTACTTTTTGGTTAAATATTCTCAGAGCAGGTCTTTTGTAATTTTTGGAGAAGGAATTGTACTATTCCTGGCATAATTCTCATACCACTGAAAAATCAACTGAGACAAAAGAAAGAGCATGCTTTCCAATAGGTGGTGTAACATTTTAGTCTTACTTCTTGAAACCTTTAAGATTTGGAGAAATTTGTCATTAATTTTGTGCCAAAAATGATGTCAAAATTCTGGCGCCCTGCCATCCAGGGCTACCTGGTGATCGTATCAGCTCTCAAGGACAAGACAAGGAGAACACGTTCCTGGTCACCAAGCCCCAGGACAAAAATAAAGACATTTGATGATGATCATGCTGGGACCAGAAGCTGCGGTGCCATGTGGTAGTAGGCTGCTCACCCCAGTTTCTGTTGTAGCAAACAGCCAACAGCATAAACCCCACCTGTGGCTAATTATAACTTCAGCAGTTGCATGCAGGCATGAGGTATTCATCTCCTAATCTGTGCTTTAGAAAATACTAACCAAATGTACTGTTTTTATGTCTCGGTGCTTCTTTGAAGAAAAATAACAGCAAAAAGATAAGAAAAAAGGAGGAAGAAAAAGAAGGAGGAAAGGAAACAAGAGCTCTATTTTATTACCAAGGAACCACAAAACCTGCCCCTTTGTCCATTGCTGTATCTGTGTGGGGGTTTATGAGTATTTGTGTTTGAGGAAAGTAAAATGTATGTGTGACTCTGTGTTCCTGGATACTGCCTAGCATGAAGTAAATTCAAGAAAATCTTTTTACTTCTGCAATACCCTATTGGCCTCTCTACCCTCCTATGTTTTTACATATGTTGGCATCATGTTTTCTTACAGTTGTCAACGTCATATTGCAATAAGAGGAGAAAACAGGACAAAAGCAGGATATTTGGGAGTAGCATGTGGAATGCTAGCTCTTCTCTTACCAAGAGGATAACCTCAGTTAAATTAATTTCTCTAAGCATTGGAGAATAGAAAAAATCACAGCAAAATAAACAAAACTAAAAAGGTTTTTTTTAATTGACAAATGCTTAGTGATATTACCCAAGGGAAAGAAAGACAGATCCAAATAAAATCAGAAATAAAAGAGGAGACACTACAACAGATACTTTAGAAATAAAAAGATGCATAAAGGGCTATGATAAACAATTGCATGTTAGCAAATTGGACACTGAAGAAGGAATTTGCACATTTCTTAAAACAAACAACCTACTAAGTCTGAATAAAAAAGAAAAAAAAAACTGAACAGACCAATAGCAGGGTAATTGAAGTAGTAATCAAAAACCTTGTTACAAAGAAAGCCCATGATTTGATGGCTTGCTTCTGAATTCTAGCAAACATTCAAAGAAAATACTAATATTAATCTTTCTGAAACTTCTCCATAAAATAGAAGTAGAGGGAATGCTTCCAAACTTATGTTATGAGGCCAGCATCACCCTGACGCAAAAGCTACACAAAGACACCAAAATAAAAAAAAAAAAAACACAGGCNAATAAAAAAAAAAAACACAGGCTAATATCTCCGATGAACATAGATGCAAAAATGCTTAATAAAATGCTTGCAAAGTAATATCAGCAACACATGGAAAAGATTCTATATTATAACCAAGTGAGATTTATTCATGGGATGCAAGATTGCTTGACATACCCAATCAATCAGTGTGATACACCACATTAAAAGAATGAAATATAAGAATCACATGATTATAACACATGCAAAATATAATTATTTGACAAAGTTCAACATCATTGATAATAAAAATATAGAAGAAAATTGTTTCCACATAATACGGGCCATTTATGAAAAGCCCACAACTTACACCATAATCAACAGGGAACAACTGAAAGCTTTTTCCTCTAAGATCTGCTGCAAGACATGAATATCCACTCTTGCTGCTCCTTTTCAACATAGTGCTAAAAGTATTAGCAAGATAAATTAGGCAATAAAAGAAATAAAAACTATACAAAAAAAGCAAAATCATCTGTTTACAGATGACATGATCTTATACGTAAAATACCCTAAAGGATCTAAAAAAAAAAAAAACCTTACAACTAATAAACCAATTCAGTAAGTTGCAGAATAAAAAAAATCAAAATATTCAGAAGTTCATGATGGGATTTATGTACACTGAATTATTCATTAAGGTGTTGTTCTATGTAACAGTAGAATAAATTGAAACTGTCTTTTTCGGTAGAGTCGCAGCCTCTAGAATAGGGAACACAATAGTAAGTGCCAAGTATATCCCATTCTGAAAGTGAATTTGTTCAACTCTCAGTCAGGCAGACTGACTCTTTGTTTGGGCTAGTTTCTTTTGTAAATATGCTACCTCATAAAAGAGCTCTTCTTCCTTCAAACACTTAAGATGCATGTGATTGTTTATTGTTTGTGTGCATCTCAGACTATAAGCTCTGCAGCAACAATATACTTGGTTAAACATTGTATATTTATTATCTGCAATTTTCACTACCTTACATGATGAGTATATTTTACCATTTTTACTGTTAAAGCAACTATACTTATAACTGGCTTATGGGATGTAGAGCTGGGTCCGGCTAATTTCAAAATGTATGGTGTGATATACAGATCTTCTTTTATCTTCTTTCCAAATGGCCACACAATTTGGGACATCAATTTCTGCATCCACTTTTTCTTCGTGTTTTTCCAGCTTTCTTTTTAACCTAGGGCTCATCCTTCTGGCTGTACCCAGCCTGAATGAGGACGTCCTGTTGTTCATTCCAATAGTTTTCTAGGATCTACCTCCAACAGCATTATAAAAAGAGAATGTGTCTCTGGAGAGGGAGGGCATCATTCCCTCCTGTCAATGCTAACTGCCAAGCTGTGTCTGTAGAGCTGAATATGTGGAAGTATGGCCAGATATATTTTTCTTTTATTTTTTATTACAGAAGATAATTTTCCTCTTTCTGCTAAATCTTTTAATCTATCTGCTGTAGATTTCTGTGCTCCAATAGCAGTAAGTGCGTAGTAAAAACAGAGCATGTTAGTTGGCATTAATGCATGGTTATTGTATGACACAAAATCTGAAGTTCTTTGTATGAAGATTAGATCTAATGGTACAACCACCATAGATGAGAGTTATTATTTCCATTTTACAGATGAGAAAACTGCGGTATAAAGTAAGATAATTAATAGATCCAAGGTCACACAGCCAAACTAGAACTAGGATAGGTCCGATCTCAGTATTCACGACACTAACCTCTACCACCTTGTACCTCTCATGAGTAATAAGACGTGTCAGATCTTTTTGCCGCAGAATTGAGACAAGTGCATATCACTCAATGTGGGAAGTCACAGAGAATAGAAACAACTGGTGATAAGGAAGGCACAAAATGCAAAAATTCAGCTTTAGGAGGCAATATCCATTTGTCCCCAGCACCCAAGCCAGGCCCTGAAGTGCAGGTGCACCCAGGAAGCCGTTGTCAGATAATGAGTTCAGCCTAGTCCCGTCAGGCAGAGTTTGGTTTCATCCCTCCAGTCGAGTTCCTTGATGCTTCTGCTGCCTTTGTACTCCCCAGGCTGCATGGGAAATTCTGTGTCCAGGGCCCAGAGGTCTGTGAATTAATCCTGCACCTGCATGAACAATCCATATTTTCCTTATCCCTGTCATATTTGGCAGCGTGCACAGGAACAGGCCTTCAGATAGCGACTCATAGCATTGTCATGTCAGACTGAAGACGCTTCTGGGGTCTTTTCTCTGAACACAACTCCTTTTGAGCAGCAACGACAAAAGCTCCATACCCTAAATCATAAAGAAAGCTCCAGGGAGTAGGAACAAAAATAATGCTTTAATACAAGCGTCCTTTGCAAGAGCTTGCAGCTTGGGTATTCTCAGAACAGCAGGAGAAAGAATATATGAATATAAAGGAGTGTCACTGCAGCCTTTGAAAAGTGTAGCTCTAAGAGTTAATGAGCTGGTGTCTCACTGCCAGGGGCCCAGTGTGTTAATTACCCACGGTGCCCACCCCTACCCAAAGTCCTCATGACGTCACTGATGCTACGGTTCTAGACAGGTGCCCAGCTTCACAGTCACCTTCTCAGTGTTGCCAGCCTTGTCCACGAAAAAAAAATCTCCCTACCTCCAAAACCAGGACAGCTCGAAAGGCCCCTTTGTTCCCACGGGCTGCCTTTCTGGGACAAAGTAGCCGGCTGGCCGTTTGGTATTCTCGATGGTGGCCCAGGCTTGCAAGCTTTTGCACGCCTAGGGAGAAATGTGGTGTGCTGCTGGGTGCTGGAGCAAATCACCTCATGAATATCTTTATACAAGGGCTTGTTTATGCCTGTTAGGTTCCTGCAGCTCAGCAGGGTCTCTTCTGCTCCTAGAAGCTGTGGATTAAAAATTATGCTGAGCGAAAACACAGGCTGCAACTCCAGGTCCCAAGATACTCTCCAATGATGTGATTCTTCTCCCTCTCATCACATTGAATTGGCAAATGGAAGCCAAGTACAGAATAGCAGCGAACAGGGACAGGTCTTCCAATGGATCTATTTTCCCCCAGTGTTTAATCAACTCAGGCTTCCTAATATGGGTCAGTGCAAATCTATTGTAGGGCTGTAATCAAACTTGAATATATAATCATAGGCTATAATCAAACGTGTGTATTTCAGCTTCCTCTTCAGTAAAGCTATAGTGATTTTGTCTCTTCATGAGATAGGGAGGGAATATGTTAACTGCTCACATCTAGCGCATTCATTCACAAATACATTCAATCAACAAAAACATATTGAGAAACTACTGTGTTTAAGACACTGTTCCAGGCTTTGGGGTTACATCACTGAGCCAGGCAATCAAAGCAGTGCCTCACGGAAATTGTATTCTGACAATGGGAGGCAAGGAGGAGATGGACAATGAGTAATATACATAACATTTAAAAGTCAATTATATGGTATAGTTAAAAAAAAAAAAAGTAGGAAGTGCTGTGGTTTAGAGAAAGAAGGTAGGGGCTCACACCTGTAATCCAGTCCTTTGGGAGGCCGAGGTGGACAAATTGCTTGAGACCAGGAGCTTGAGACCTGCCTGGCCAACATGGCAAAATCTCATGGTATTATTGCATTCCCATGCTGCTAACAAAGACATATCTGAGACTGCGTCATTTATAAAAGAAAGAGGTTTAATTGACTCACAGTTCAGCATGGATGGGGGGGCCTCAGGAAACTTGCAATCATAGTAGAAGGGAAGACACATTTAGCATTTCATCATTAAGTATAATGTTAGCTTTAGATTTGTGGTAGACACCCTTTTTTAGGTGGAGGAAGTTCTCAGGAGGCTGAAAGGTTTTATCATGAATAGCAGTAGAATTATTTTCACATACATTTTCCGCACTTATTAAAATGATAATATTTTGATTTTTTCAATTGAAGTAGTAAATTGTCATTATTGATTTTTGAATGTTTTACCTATCTTGCATTTGTGGGGTAAACTCCGCTTATCTGTTTCCTAATATTTAGTTAAGGATTTTTTTCATTTTTTTTAAGGATTTTCTCATGTATGTTTTTAGTAGATATTGTCATTAAATGTCTTTTCTTGAAAGGTTATTTTCAAAATGTTTGTGTCAGATTTATACTGGCTTTATAAGTGAATTGGGGTGATTTCTCTCTTCCTCTTTATTTCCTGAAAGACATTGGGAAAGGCTGGAATTCTTTCTGCTTTAAATTGTTTCTTAATTTTTATGAGTACATAGTAGGTGTATATATTTATGGGATTCCTGAGATATTTTGATACAGGCTATAATAATGCATAATCAGAATAAGTGAGGTATCCATTCCCTCAAACATTTATCATTTATTTATGTTACAAACATTCCAAATATACTCTTTTAGTTATTTTTAAATGTACAACGAATTAATGTTGACTGATTTAATCAGATTATTAGATTTTTCTCTTATTGAGTTATTTAAGCTTTTATATATTCTGATTATTAATCCCTTGCCAGATGGATAGTTTGCAAATACTTTCTCCCACTTGGTGGGTTGTTTTTTCACTTTGTTGGTAGTTTCCTTTGCTGTGAAGGTTTTTAACTTGATGTAATCCCCTTTGTCCAATTTTGCTTTGGTGGTCATTTAGGGAGTATTACTCAAGAAATCTTTGCCCAGAGCAATGTCCTGGAGAGATTCTCCAATGTTTTGTTTTAGTAGTCTTATAGTTTTAGACTTAAGTCTTTAATTCATTTTGATTTGATTTTTGTATGTGGCAAGAGATATGAGTCTAATTTCATTGTTCTGCATATGGATACCCAGTTTTCCCAACACCATTTATTAAAGAGAATATCCTTTCCCCAGTGTGTGTTCTTGAAATCTTTGTCAAAAATGAGTTCACTGTGGATGTACTAATTTAATACTGGATTCTCCATCATGTTCCATTGGTCTATATGTCCATTTTTATGCCAATATGATGCTGTTTAGATTACTATATAACTCTGTAGCATAATTTGAAGTCAAGTCATGTGATTTCTCTAGTTTTTTTTCTTTTTGCTGAGGATAGCTTTGACCTTTATGGGTTGTTTTTTTTTTTTATGGTTCCATGTAAAATAAAGGATTCTTTTCTTTTTTTTTATGAAGAATTTCATCTGTGTTCTGATAGAGGTTGTGTTAAATCTCAAGAATGCTTTTAGTACTATGGACATTTTAACAATATTGTTTCTTTCAATCCAAGAGAATGAACACCTTTCCATTTTGTTGTATCCTCTTCAATTTCTTGCATCAATATTTTAGCATTTTCTGCACAGAGGTCTTTCACTTCTGGCCAAGTTTATTCACAGATATTTTATTTGTAGCTTTCATAAATGGGATTGCTTTCTTGATTTCTTTTTCAGATTGTTTGCTGTTGGCATATAGAAACGCTGATGATTTTTGTATGTTGATTATGTATCCTGCAACTTTACTGAATTTATAATTGTAATAGCTTTTTGGTGGAGTCTTTAAGTTTTTTTTTTTTTCCAAAAGTAAGATCATATCATTTCATCTTACATTTGAAAAACAAACAAAGACTCCACCAAAAGGAGAATTTGACTTCTTGCTTTTCAATGTGGATACCATTTATTTCTTTCTCTTCTCTTACTGTTTAGCTAGGACTTCCAGTACTACATTGAATAACAGTGGTGACAGTGGGCATCCCTGTCCTGTTGCAGAGCTTAGAGAAAAAGATTTCAGTTCCTTCTCTTTCATCATGATAGCAGTTGTGGTTTGTCATATATGGCTTTTATTGTTTTGAGGTATGTGCCTTCTATGCCCAGTCTTTTGAGAGCTTTTATCATAAAGGATGTTGAATTTTATCAAATGCCTTTGCAGCGCCAATGGAAATGATCACATATGTTGTTAGTCCTTTATTCTGTTTATATGATGTATCCCATTGATTGATATGCATATGTTAAACCATCCCTGTATCCCTGGGATAAATCCCATTTGGTCGTGGTGCACAATCTTCTTAATGTGTTTTTGAATTCAACGTTTTAGTATTTTGTTTAGGATTTTTGCATCAGTGTTCATCAGGGCTATTGGGCTGTAGTTTTCTATTTTTGATGTACCCATCTCTGGTTTTAGTATCAGGTTAATACTAGCCTTGGCCGGGCACAGTGGCTCACGCCTGTAATCCCAACACTTTGGGAGGCCGAGGTGGGCAGATCACCCGAGGAAGAGAGTTCGAGACCAGCCTGACCAACATGGAGAAACCCATCTCTACTGAAAATACAAAATTAGCCAGCCATGCCTGTAGTCCCAGTTACTTGGGAAGCTGACGCAGGAAAATCATTTGAATCCAGGAGGCAGAGGTTGCAGTGAGTCGAGACTGCACCATTGCACTCCAGCCTGTGCAACAAGAGTGAAACTATGTCTCAAAATAAAAAATAAATAAATAAAATAAAATAAAGCTTCATAGAATGAATTTGGAGGTATTGCCTCCTATTCTATTTTTCATGCTAGTTTCAGTAGGATTGATATTAGTCCTTCTTTAAATCTTTGGAAAAATTCAAAAATGAAGTTATTGGTTTCCAGGCTTTTCATTGATAGAAAACTCTTTATTACAGCTTTTTAAATCTTATTAATTGTTATTGGTCTGTTCAAGTTTCGGATTTCTTCGCATATTAACCTTAGTGGGCTGTATGTGTCTAGGAATGTATCCATTTCCTCTAGATTTTACAATTAATTGGCATATGGTTGCTCATACTAGTTTCCAAGTGATCCTTTGAATTTTTGCAATATCAGTTGTAATGTCACCTTTTATGTCTCTGATTTTATTTATTTTGGTCTTCTGTCTCTTTTTCTTAGTCTGGCTAAAAGTTTGTCAATTTTGTTTGTCTTTCAAAAAAATCAGTTTTTATTTTGTTGATCTTTTGTATGTTTTTAGTTTCAATCTCATTTATGCTCTGATTATTATCACTTCTTTTCTTCTAATTTTAGGTTTGGTTTACTCTTGCTTTTCTAGTTCTTTAACGTTCATCATTAAGGTTATTTATTTAAAGTTTTTCTGTTTTTTTAATGTAGGTATGTATTGCTGTAAACTTTCCTGTTAGTACTGCTTTTGCTGTATCCCATAAGTTTTGGTATGTTTTATTTCCATTTGCATTTGTTTCATGAAATTTTAAAATCTTCTTCTTAAATGTTTTATTGACTCACTGGGCATATAGAAGTATATTGTTTAATTTCCATTCGTTTGTACATTTTCCAAAGTTCCTCTTGTTATTGATTTGTAGTTTTATCCTATTGTGGTCAGAGAAGATACTTAATATCATTTCATTTTTTTTAAATTAACACTTGTTTTGTGCTCTAACATGTGGTCTGTCCTCAGCAATGATCCATATGCAGAGAAGAATGTGCATTCTGCAGACCATTGGACAAAATGTTCTATAGATATCAATTAGGCCCATTTGGTCTTTGGTGCAGATTAGATCCAATGTTTCTTTGTTGATTTTCTGTCTGGATGATATGTCTAATGCTGAAAGTTGGGTGTTGAACTTTCCCACTATTTGTGTATTGGGGTCAATTTTTCTCTTTCGCTCTAATAATATTTGCTTTAGACATGTGGGTGCTCCAGTGTTGGATGCATATACATTTACAATTGTTATATCTTCTTGCTAAATTTACTTCTTCATCATTCCATAACGACCTTCTGTGTCTCCTTTTATAGTTTTTTTTTTGTCTTGAAATCTATTATGTCTAAATATGGTGACTACTCCTTTTTTTGTTTCCATTTGCTTGAAATGCATTTTACTTCCTTTATTTTCAGCCTATGTGTGTCTTTTTAGGTGAAATATGTTTCTCGTAGGCAACATATCATTGGATCTTTTTTAAAAATTCATTTAGATATCTTTCAATTAAACAATTTAATCTATTTACATTTGGTGATATTATTGATGAATAAACACTTACTCCAGCCGTTTTGTTATTTGTCTTCTGATCTTCTCTTTCTTCCTTCTTTCCTTTCCTTCCTGTCTTCCTTTTAGTGAAAGTGGTTTTCTATAGTAATATGTTTTCATTTTGAGGCTGCATAACCTCAAATTACCAGAATTGCAACAGATACACACAAAAAATAAAAAAGCAGTCTGTGCAGCTATCACAAATCTACATAAATGACATTGACTGTATTTCATTGCACATTTTTCACATGTTCACATCTGTGAAATCCAGAGGTACTTTATAATGCATACCAATTTATAATTATGCTCCTCGGGCATTTATTTGGCCTTGCTAATTCATAAAATTGTTGCATTTCTAAGGAAATACTACAATGGCATATTGTACTATGGCATATTTTTTTATACCTAGTGTCTAGTGTAGTGTGTGGTAAATTGTAGTGGATCAGTGAATGTAAAAGAGAGTTTCAATATTGTTAAGTGCACATTCACAGCTAAGTTTTGGTGTCTTTTAAGTTTGAATTGCCCAAAGAAAATATGTTCCACGGGAAAGAGAAGTAGTGGAGCTGAGTTAATGAATGATTAAAACAAGTTTTCCAAGGGGCCCTGCAAGAGAAAGCCAGTTGACTAACATATGTGCTGGGTAGCCATGCCCAGAGAGAGCAAACCTTTCATGGGTGAAACACTCTTCAGGCTTCAGGTCATTTTTGGGACTTGCTAGTGAATAGCTAGCCACAAAGGTAACATTCATCCTGTTACTCAGGTTAAGTTCAACATTAAATTTCCTATTTTCTTTCTCCCAGAGTCTCCTGGGTTTTGTTTAATGTTAGAGACAGGTGGTGCTGAGACATTTCAGGTGTTAGTTGATGACATTTTGGTTTTCCTAGATTTTTTTTCAAGTAGATTAAATCCAGGAGTAAATCACTTGTGTTTCCCAGCATTATAGTCTAGTTGGCTCCTTAATGTCTGAACCAAATATTTGATCCTTCAACCATACTCACACTTCCTGCTCTGCCCACAAGTTCTCCCTTCGAACACCAGGCACCATCTGTTAAATTGATGTAAGGAGGAAATGAGAAACAGTTATATGAATGTTGCAACTGATTAGTTATCAAGTGATATCTAATTAGCTCATCTCTGATTATCATATAATTAAAGATATCTATCATATCCCTAGCTCAACACCAGCACAGAACAGTTCTCTTTGTCACAAGTCAGGAAGGACAATACATCATCACACGCTGCCTGAGAAGCAAGTCAGCCTCACAGCTCAGCAGGTTTTGCTTCAGTTCTTCCTCACTGGTGACCGATTGATGGTGACCAATTGTCTGAGGCACCCACTCTCTAAAGCATTGCATAAAACCTTTTCTCACATTTGCTCTGAAGCAGGAAGGGAAACGAGTAAGGACCATGTCTTCTTTGTTGCTTTTTTCTCATCATGGCTTCAGCTTTTTGTATCTTGCTGAATAGAGAGAAGAGATGGTGTGAAGCCAGCTCTTTCCCTTTGGCTCCTGGGAGAGGCTCTCAAATTCTCTGTCTGCAAAAGCAGGGTGTCAAGAGAACAATAGAGCGTAAAGATGTGAAAAGAGAGACTCAGTCTTCTTTTCTTCTTTGTACTCTTCTTAAAACTAAGAGAGGCCTGCAAGTAAGATCACAAGAAATGGCAGCAGTGATGACAGGAAGAGCTAACTGTTGTTGAGCAACACTGTTGGCAAGCAGTGGCTATTTTAAATATAATGGACAACATTATATGATATTATATATAACATGCATCTTCTATACGATAATATGATAATTATTTTTTAAATGAAGAAACTGAGGCTGGGAGAAGTCTCATACCTTGACCAATCTGTAACTCACATGCAGGGAAGCAACTCCCGACACTGGTCTCTGCCCCCAGAAGCCAAACTGTGCCCTTAGCAATCCATAAGACTTGTTTGCCAATGGATATCTTACATATCTTCTGAATCTTAGTGTTTTCATCTACAAAACAAAGATGGAAATCCCTACTTCAAAGGATTTTTGTGAGAAGTATATAAGTAAATGTGTCTAAAAGTTTTGATTTTAATACATGACCCATGGATGTTCAGTTCCTTTTTAATTTAACCTGAATTTCTAGAGCTATCATGCTCTGATTTATGTAGCATATATTTAAATGCCAACAATGTCAGACACCAAGAATTCCATGATAGACAAGATAGCCAGGAATCAAATATATATATAAAATAAACATGGTACAGAAAGGTAGATATTATCAAGTACCTCTGAAATGTCTGGTGACACAGGTGAGTAGAAGGACATTTCTGTATAAAATGTGTCAAAACATGAAGATATGAAACCACATATTTATTTTTTACTGATTTTTAATAATTTAATGGTTTTCTGCAACCATGACCACCGGGCATTTTTAGAACATTTCTAATATTCTCCAATACTTATACTGTCAGCTCCCACCTACATTACCAAATCACTCATCTGCTTTCTATTTTTATAGAGTTGCTTTTTTAGAAATTTCATATAATGAAATCACATATTATGTAGTCTTTTAAATCTGACTTCATTCACTTAGTATAATATTTTTGAGGCCCATTTATGTTGTAGTAGATATCGATAGTTCATTTGCCTTTATTCCTGGATAGTATTCTGTATTTCATGTACATATAGATCACATGTGTTTATCCATTCATCAGTTGATAGACAATTGGATTATTTCTAGTTTGAAGTTAGTAACAATAATGCTGCTATGTCATTCTGTGCACCTGTATTTATTATCTTAGGCAGATACCTAGGACTGTAATTACTGGGTCATATATTATGTGTTTAACTTTTTAAGAAATATTAATATATAAATGATTTACCAAAGTTGCTCCACCTTTGACCTTCTGTCTAGCATTTTTGGGTTCTATGTTCACTTCAACTCTTGGTATTCTCAGTTTTTTATTACAGTATTCTAGTAGGTCTCTAATGAAGACCATTATGATTTTAATCAGCACTTCTTTAATAACAGTGAAGTTAAATGCATTTTCATGTGCTTACTAATATGTGTATATATACATGTTTATATATAAGTATATATTAAATATGTATAAGTGTGTATATAGAGGGGATATAAAATATTTATTAAAATCTCTTCCCATTTTTTACTTTAGTTGTTTGACTTCTTACTATTGAGTAGCATTCCGGATATAAGCCCTTTATCAGATATATAATTTGCAAATATTATCTCCTAGTCTGAACCATGAATTTTTGTTTTAAGGTCATGTTAGGTGCAAAATATTTTAGTAAATGCATTTACCAAGTTTTTGTTTAACAAATGCTGTTTCTAATATCATATCTAAAACATTTTTGTTTTATCCAAAATTGCAAAGATTTTATTCTACATTTTCTTCTAGACATTTTATGTTTTTAGTTTTAACATTTAGATCTCTGACATATTTTGAGATATTTGTATATGGTGTGAGTTAAGGATCTAAGTCCATATTTTGTTATTAAGACATCTCATTGTCCAGCATCTTATATTGAAAACATTATTCTTTTCAAATTAGATCCCCTGGATACCTTATTTCCAGCCTTCCTATTGTATTTCTTGTATATATATATATCTATCCTTAAACCAGTACCATAGTGTTTCCTATTGCTGTAGCTTAATATTAAATTTAAAAATTTGGGAGTGCAAATTCCCTAATTTTTAAAATCTTTTTTATAGTAATTTGCATTTTTACATTAATTATAACATTATTCTGTCAATTTTTCCATAAAAATTCTGCTAGGCAGATATACCTGTAGTCTCAGCTACTGGGAAGGTTGAAGCAGGAGGATTAGAGGAGCACCGAATTTCAAGGCTGTGGTACGCTATGATTGCACTTGTGAATAACCACTGCACTCCAGTGTGGGTGACATAAAAAGACTGCTAGGATTGTGCTAGGGATTGTCTTGAATCTATATATTATTGAATGGAAATTTCCTATCCTAAAACCATGGAGTCTTTATTTATATATTCCTGATTTTTCTTAGCAATATTTTGCAGTTTTCAATGCAAAAGTATTCTTTTATTTTGTAAAATGTATTCCTTAGTATTTTATTATTTGTGTTATTTTAAGTAGAATTGATTTCTTTGTTAGTATGTAGAAATAATATTTATTTTTATACTGAATTTTGTGTCTTATGAAATTGGTAAACTCATCTATTTGTCCTAGTAGGGTTTTTAAGATATTGTTTAGAATTTTCTACAAACATTATCAAGACATCCACAAATAGGTAGAGTATATTGATTTTATATCAAGAAATTAGTAAATTTGGATTCCTTTAATTTGTAGTTTTATTAGAAACTGTAGTAAAAACCTGAATATGAGTTGTGAGAAAAGAAATATTCATTGCATTCCTTATATTATGGGGAAAGCACTTAATCCTTCACTGTAAAGAAAGATATTAGCTACAGGTTTTTCCCAGGTCCCTCTATCACATAAAGAACATTAGCTTCTATTCTACATTTAAAACAAATTTTTTCATGAATGGGAACTACCTTTTGTCAAATGTTTTCTTATTCAATTGAGATAAGCATGTATTGTACCCCTCCTTTATTCTATCAACACTTGTATTACATTGATTGGCTTTTGTATGTTAAACTAACTTTGTATTTCTGAGGTAAATCCCACTTGGTCTTCAAATATAATCATTTTTACATTTTACTGAAATTAGATTGCTAAATTTTTTGAGGATTTTTACACATATTCAGGAGGGATATTGATGTACATTATTTATCTTTTAGTGTTTTTGTGTTGGTTTTGTATCAGACTTATACTGATCTTACAAAGTGAGTTGAAAGTGTTTTCTCCGCTCTATTTTCTGAAATAGTTTGAGTATGATTGGTATTTATATTTACTCTTTAAATATTTGGTAGAATTCACCAGTAAAGCCATCTACGCCTGGATTTTTCTTTCTAAGGAGATTTTTACGTTACAGAGTCAATGTTTTTACTTCCATTTGGTCTATTTTTTCTTCTATGAATTAGTTCTCGAGTCAGTTTCAGTAATTAATGTCTTTCTAGGACTTTTTTTCCATTTAATATAAATTGTCTTATTTTTCTCAAAAAGGTATTATTTTAAAGGTATATACAATGATGACTCCTCTTTCATTCCTGATAGTGGTAAGTTGATATTCTCTCTGTTATCAACTGAATGTCGGTGTTCCCCCAAAATTCCCTTGTTGAAATCTAATCCCCAGCGTGATGGTGTCTGGAAGTGGGATCTTTGAAAGATAATTAGGCAATGAGGGTAGAGCCCTCAAAAATTGAATAAGTGCCCTTACAACAAGAGGCAGAGAACTGTGTAGCTCTTATTTCACCAGAGGATATAAGGAGAAGTTGACCATCTTCAACCCAGAAGAGGGTTCTCACAGTACCTGCTGGGACTCTCATCTTGGACTTTCAGCCTCCACAACTGTGAGAAATATGCTCCTGTTGTTTTAAAGCCAACCAGTCTATGGTACCATGTTGTAACAGTTTAAACTGACTAAAATATTCCTTTTTTTCTTAATCAGTCTAGCTATTTTTTATCATTTAAAAAAATATTTTTAAAACTCAATACTTGATTTTATTAATTTTCTCTATTTTTGTGTTCTATTTTATTTTCACTCTGTTTCTTTATTAAATACTCCCGATACTCTGTTTGGATATAATTTGTTCTTCCATTTCTAGTTTCTTAATGTAGAGCTTAGATATTTATTTGAAACCTTTCTTCATTTGTATTTACGTATGTTTGTGTGTGTGTGTGTGTGTGTGTGTGTGTGTGTTTGTAAAGCTATAAATATCCCTCTGAACATTAATTCAGCTACAAACCATAATTTTATTTTTTAAAATTTTCGTTCAATTAAAATTTCTTCTAATTTTCACTTCGATATCTTCTTTTATCTTTTTGTTACTTAGAAATGCGTTGCGGCATTTCCAAATATTTGGAGATTCCCAAATTTCTTTCTCTTGTTGATTTCAAATGTATTGCATTTTGTTCAGAGAACATACTTTGCATGATTCCAATTCTTTCAAATTTATTTATAATTTTTTTGTGGAACATCATATGGTTTATTTTACCCAACATTATAGCAGCTTTCCATAAATAAACATTTCTGAATGTGTTGCTTTACTTTAGAAAATTTCCAGAGCCCTGAAATGATCGTTTTTGACAATTTGGTTTAGTTTCAACTTGCTTTTGGGGGACAGAGTCTGCCTATCTTATAACTCGGCAATTGCCAAGAAGTCCGGCCTCAATTAAATTATGTAATTTAAAATTTTATAGGGCCTTGATTTACCACTTGTTTGACTGGTATTTGTTTGATTTTCTCAGTAGGTGGTAAGCTCCTTAGATTCATATTCATCTTTGTGTCTTAGTGGCACCAATCACAGGGCTGGCAAATTTCTTAACTTCAATGATTGGTTTCCAAATGCACATTTCCATTAGAAAATTCATTGAATGACTGAACGGATTCACACAAAATGACAATTTTAAAAAGATCTCGGACTAATATTCTTTCATTCATTGATCAAAAAAGGAATCTCCCCAGTTTTAACATACATCAATTAGAAAGTAATAATTTACTGAGGTTTATTAAAACACTTGTTTTAATACTAGAAAACTGTTGCGTGAAGATCAGCATAGCAATCTCAGTATGCACTACATCAAGTTTAAAAGGATATTACCAATTTCTGCTGGAAGCATTTTAACAACAGGCAACAACTTTAATAGCAGCGAATTTAAATCTGATACTACTTTTTACAGTATATGTTGTAGGATAACCGTTTCTGAAATACAGAGCCTAGAGGACCAATTTCCAAGCCAAAGTGGGACTTGGGGCTCACTAGGGTTGTTTGATTGTTTACTTTTATATTTGAGTCTGGGTTATTACTTTCAGATGTTTGTAACATCGACCTTTGCTTCTCTCACTCAGGCTGTTTATGAGAGTTTCCCTGTACAGTTTTATCTAATCTCTAGTAAAATATATGCTGAATTCTTTAATCTTTTTGCCTTTTGCACGATAAGTCACACATTTTAATTCCATTTTCATCAGAGAAATAATTCAATTAAAGTTGTATGCAAAAACTATTCAGAGAAAAGTATTCAGACAAAAATTGTCTTTAATTTTAACTTCATTTTCCCTAGTGATATTGGTTAAAATAAAATAGAAGAAAATAAAGTGAAATCAAGCTAAATACATACATAAATAAAATCATGACTGTTTTGAGAATGTTGGTCAGATAGCAGATTTACTGGTCTCACTGTTAGTAACCCCCTTCCTTAAGGTGACAGAATGGAAACGGTCCCTCATTTAGTCTAGCTAAAATTTCCATAGTAAATTAACTTGCAGACTCTACTTGTATAGTGTTGAAGAATGTATGAGTGACCTTAAATTTAGTCCATTATATTTTATTATGTCTATAGAAACAATAAAGATGTAATTCTAGACAAAGATAAAAGCAGTGGAGTTGTATTGCTTTAAAAATAATATTGTCTGGGTGTGGCGGCTTACACACCTGTAAGCCCAACGCTTATGGAGACCAGGAATTTAACATTAGCCTGAGCAACATAGCAAGATTCTGTATCTATTGAAAAAAAAAATTAGTTTTGCCTAGTGGTGCATGCCTATTGTCCTAACTACTGGAGAGGGTGAGACAGACGGGATTGCTTGAGCCCAGATGTTGGAGTCTGCAGAGAGCTATAATTGCACCACTGTGCTGCAGACTGGATGGCAGAACAAGACCCTGTCTCTAAAATAAATAGGCCGGGCACAGTGGCTCAAATCTGTAATCCCAGAACTTTGGGAGGTCAAGGTTGGTGGATCGCCTGAGGTCAGGAGTTCCAGACCAGTCTGGCTAAAATGGTGAAACCCCGTCTCAACTAAAAACACAAAAATTAGCCAGGTGTAGTGACACACACCTGTAATTCCAGATACTCAGGTGTCTGAGGCAGGAGAATCACTTGAACCCGGGAGGCAGAGGTTGCAGTGAGCTGAGATTGCTCCACTGCACTCCAGGCCTGGGTGACAGAGTAAGACAGTCTCAGAAAAATAAGATACACACACACACACACACACACACACACACACACACACACACACACATATATATATAATTGTATATATATATACACATATATATATAATTGTATATATATATACATATATATAATTGTGTATATATATATACAATTATCTAATTCATTAAATAAAATAATATTGATGAGCATTATGCTATTAATTTCCATTTACACTCTTTTGCTTATTAAAAATGATTTAGAATTGTTTTCCTCCTAATTCCCTTTTCACCCTTTGTTTTGAGGTGATGTAAACAATATCCCTACTTAGATAGTTTTTAAGTCATATACTTTTATGTGACTGGTTCTGCATTTAATACCAATATTTTTAAAACTATTGCTCTAATTTCTTCATCATACATGCCAGTTATTACAGTGATCCCAGGACTCAGTGTATCAACTTTTAATGGTAAGAATGGGCTTTCAAATTGATGATTTAAACTTTTCATAGCTTGAGGCATTATTTCCCAAACCTCCATCTTATTCCTGGGATACGGCCTTCTTCTGCCTGTGATATCTTTGTGCCAAATCACATTGCTTCCGTGGACACATTTTTCAAAAACCAGAGGGCAGTTCACCGATTCTGGTCTTCTTTTTCACCTTATTTCTTCCAAAACTACTGGGTCTAAATCTTTTCTCTGATTGTAGTTCTCAGGAGAAAATTTTCATCTTCCTTTATTAAATCCAACGCTCAGTTGTTCTTTTTTTTCTTTTCAAAATAATGAAAACATCTACAGACATTTGAAAGTCACTATTTGTACCATTTGCCCATATGATAAAAATCCCCGGGCTTTTTAAGAGTTATAAAAATAAACTGAAGTACACTAAAATTTGGTAATTTTGGATGTTATTGATTGGGTAGGAATTATTTTAGAGGTGGATGATGAACAAAAGCATACCAAAATTCCAGGCTGCTATTAATAATATAGTTCATATTTTTGAAAAAGCTGAATTTTTAATACATTTAAATGCTTCCTTTCTCTTCATGTATTCCCTCCATGACACTAATAAAGCATTAAAATGAAAAATGCCTTTTATTTAGCTTATCATTCAAATTTATATCTAGTTCTGTCCTCCATTCAAATTTTTCTGTAAAACTTTTCATGAAACTTCATGTTCTTAGCCAGAATCTCACAGCAGTTTTAACAACCTTTCCAAAAACAAAACAAATAGACAAACAATAAAATTTTACAAATTTTAATGGGGCCATACAAACTCTAAAAGTTGAAAAGACATTTACACTGTCTAGTCTAGTACCAAATTTTTAACATCTGCCAGAGGTTATATGATTTGCTGTCAGTCACACTGCTGGCTGACACAAACACAGCTAGAATCTGGGGTTCTGATCATGAATTCAAGGCTGCTTCCTACTGAATTCGCAGTTCTGGCTTTGAATCCAGAAAGAATAAGTGATATCCTGGAAACATAACAGATCTGAAGAAATGTGTGTGACTTCGATGAAAATATTTGTTCAGGCTGTGCCGGGTGGCTCACAACTGTAATCCCGGCACTTAAAGAGGCAGAAGCAGGAGAATAGCCTGAGCCCAGGAGTTAAAGACTCGCCTGGGCAATATAGCAAGACCCCAGTCTCCACAAAAAGGAAAACAAAAACAAAGCAGTAAAATATTCACTCAGAGTTCAAGGAGCAAAACATATTGGTGAACTCCTTTCCTTTGGAAGTCACACGTTAAGCATCTCGTACATTTTCACCCAGCATTGATAGGTCACGATTCATTTGGTGCTAAATAAGTTAGGTTGGTGCTAAGATGCACATAGTAAAGCTTAAAGAAAAACTGAAAAGGACACCAGGTCTTTCCAGGCAACGAAGACCCATTGTGTCCATGAATGGAGCTTCGAGCTTCTAGATACTTTCATGTCTCTCATTGCTTTAGCCACAAAAGGTTTATTATTGGAGGATTGTCCCAACAAGTCTAAGGCACTCTTTCATAAAGAAGTACAGGAACAATTTGGTCACCTTCCTCTGCTATTAACACTTTGCTCTGGTTACTTCTCTGTGAAAATTTTTCCCTGGAAATCCTCTGAGTGCAGAGGAATAAAGCGGAAGGACCTGGGCTCTTGCAGCAGAGGACCCCCACCTCTGCAGGTTTCACCCACACTGTGGAGACACTCTGCAGCCAGATGTGAGGGTGTCCTGGCTTCCACGCCCATCACCATATTCCCTTGTCCCTTGCCACCTGCTCTTCCTGCTGTGGCTACTAAAGTCAGCTGCCTCCCTGATCATCACCACTCCTCACACACGTGAGGTTTGGGAAATCGTCATGTTGGATATTTTAAAGTGGTTGATCCTTCCAAGAGCAGCTGCTCCTCTACCATTTATAAATAGCCCAGGAAGCCACAATCTCCCTTTGTCCAGCACATGCAGACTGTGGTCAGTCTCGACAGAAACACATGCAGTGAAATGAAGGCCGGGAATGTGAGTCTTTTCCTACATTGGAAAATCTAATTCATTGCTCTGTGGAATTTGAGCCTGAACAGGGCAGCAGGACTTAGAAGCCCCAGGACTGAAAATAAACTTCATGTTCTTTCAGATTCAGAGGGGTCAGGAAAGGAAGAGACCTAGAAGAATCTCTTGGTCCAAAGACAAACGCTCCTGCTACTAAATACCTACATTCTTGGAAGTCGAGAACATCTGGACGTCTCCCAGTACCAGACTTGCCTGCATTTCACATCTGGGCATGGCGTTGCTCTGTGACCAATCATAAACTCGTGGTGGGGAAGGCTGGGGACACTGAAGTGTTCAAGAAATATCTTTTCTTATTTGGGAATTCTTCCTCTGTCAAATCCTGGGAATTACCTTGGGAGTCAGGCAGACGTTTAAGTTCCATCATGTGACTGCTTTCACAGCAACCACTGCCACAACCAGTCATCAGTACGACTTGCCCAGGGCCACACAGCTGAGGCATTATGGGCCAGGACAACCTTGCAGGCCCCTGACTCCCGGCCCTGTGCTCCTTCCTCTTCACCTTGTAAGTTAAAGGGACATTCGTTGTTTTTAGATGATCCGAGGGTGGATCTGTAGGAAGAGAGTTGAGAAAATATGCATTCAGCCAAATTTTATAAGTATTAAATAACATAGTATAATTTAAATATATCTTCAGCGATAAACATGAGAGAAAGGGATGAAGATGATAGAAATGATGAAGACAAGGTAATGAGATTCTAGGAGACCAGGGAAGGTCACACATCTCAAAACATGACCTCTCAAGCTGCCGGCTGGAGGCTGCAATGCAACTATTCATTCAGCAAGAATCTATTTATCAAGTCCTTAAGACTGAAGTGATCAATGTGATCCAGTTCCAGCCCTGGAGACGTTCAGCGTTTGGAAGGAGCGGAGGCTAATATTCAGTATTGTGGATACCTAGAGGAGAAAGAGATGTCTTCTATTTCGGGCATAGACATTAGTGAAAATCCATACTTTGATGGTAAAATGTAGCATTTTTAAATGTTGTCAATCATTCATATCTACAAATGGCAATGAAGCACAAAGACTCTGGATGAGGTGTAGCAGGAGAAACTATTATAATAGAACCTTCAAGGAGGAATAAAGCTTGGCATATGGGAAAAGAAACATGAGCATAGGAGGGAAAGTGCTGGTTCTCAAAGCAAATTTTATTCATGTGTATGAAGCTCTGACGGGGCCTATGAAGATGAGTCATAAAGACAAGGGTGATTCACCAAGTTTTCAAAGATAACTTGAAAAACATTTCAAGCTTTATGGAAAGAACTATACTCCAGTGCAATCATGGAGTTAATAGGTCCCTGGTTCAGCACAGCAGGTCTAAGAGTATATTTAATGTATTCATTAGGGAAACATTTATTAAATAGATTTAATGTATCAAGAACTGGACCAGCATGAATGTAAAGGGATGAACAAGATATAATAACTGTACTTATGGCACCCAATGTGTGGTGGCCAAGCCAACAGTCTAGGGGCTAAAATTAATCTTTGTTCAATCTATGACTCTAGGACAAGATGGCCATTGAGAGAAGTGGTTGTGTTTGCCTTCCCACAGTGAAACGTGGTCATATATACAGGACATGGTTCATGCATGAAGTGGTGATGCATGAAGACTAAGTTTTCTCTGTCTCCATGTTAATGCATCTTCTCGTTAGGCATCTATCATTGTCAGTATCAATTGAATTTTTTCTGAACCTGCCACATATCCATCAATATGTCTGAGCATTGCCTACCATTGCCCACTGTTCTTCCACCATTATGTTTCGCGGTTATGCCCCACATTCTACTACCTAAAATCCCCTGAGACCTGCTTTCTCATTTTACTGCAACAATGCCACTGCCACTGCCCAAGTCCAGGCCCTAATCATGTGGCTCACACATTATCAGCAACAGCCTTCTAGCTTGCCCCTCCCTCTGAGTGCCATCTCCCCAAATACATCCAAGAAACTGTTGCATAAATGATCTTCTAAACAACATAACTAATCACGTTCCAGTCCTGATGTAAATTCACCAGAGGCCTCTTCTCCTGTCTCCTCTCATATACCCTAGCTTGAGCTTTTCATGCATACTCTCCATCCTAGTGCATGGCTTTGTGGACAGACTCTCTCCCAGCCTCATCACCTCCATGAACCATTCCCTCCAATTTTCCTTCAATATTTGCTGATAATTGCTAATTGGCCTTTATACAGGCCACTTACGCAACTACAATGCCCTTTCTTCTCCATCCAGCAGCTGACATCTACTTCTATATCAAACGTAAGAAGAGTTCACCTCTTTCAGAACGTGTTCTCCTACTGGCTAATTTAAATGATTATGGACTTACATGATAGCCAAGTGGATACAGTTATTATAAGTTTTCCTCACTGCTTTGCATTTACTGCCTTATTTCTCTGGCTTCCCACTAAATAGTATTTAAAAACTATACATATTTTATAATGGAGTTGGTAGAGGGAATACAAGGTGAACAAACAAACGAGAATCTTGTCATCTCTCTTCCCTTGTTTTGCTTTAATTTGCTTTCAAATTGGAGAAGGAAAACAAACAAATGATTCCTTAAAAACAAACCAAAAAATGCCCTTAACAACGAGCAGAGAAATTCTACCCGTGGAATCCCACCCTACTCTAAAAAGCTGAGAAAATGTAAGTGTTCATTGTCTGGAGGAATACGCTCTTCCTTTTCCTGTCTCCAGTAGCTCCTTTTCCTGAAGAAGGGCAATGGACCACATGGGGCCATTCAAAGCCAGCCAAGGTCACATGGACAGGGGTTGTTGGCTTCATCTCAGAGGATCTCCGGTTGAGTTGAATAAAGTTGCAACTTTATACATTTGGCTCATGAAAAGTCTTTTTAAAATAAGACTCTTCCATCTGAATTTCAAATAGTGCATATATAGGACTTCCCCATGCCTTAAAGACTCTTATTTCTAGCTGAGCTCCAACATCACTCATGCTCACAGGATGCAAAAAACAAATTATCCTTCTGGTCCACACCCTGAATTTCACAGAATTAGACACTTTTCCTGTCTCCTGGGAAGATGCAAAATTTATTACATCCAGTTCTCAGAAATACACTTAGCTAAGCAAGTCATTTTCTACTTTATGTCATTCTAATTCCTACCGGTGCTTCTTGAAGCTTCCAGTGAGGCGGATCTTCATAATAACTTTAATAAAATCTTACTAGCCCATATTTTGCTCATGTTACTGAGCCACAATAAACAGCAATGTAACCAAGTGAAATAGAGAGTCAGTTGAGGTGGGCATGGTAGTGAGGCACTGATGTGCTTTCTGTACTCTCTGGTTCAATTATCCTGCAGGGGAATTCTCCAATCACAGCATATTCAGCTTAAATAATAAAAAAATGAAAAGCTTTACCTAGAAAGGGTAAATGAATCATCTCATACAATGATTTTGCTTTATAAATGAAAAAAAAAACAAACAGAAAATCTCATTTGTCTATAACTACAGCTGCTGGCAGAGCTAGATGCATGATCTTGACTATGAGTATTAATATCACTAATTGGAGAGGTCCAGAAAGATCCTAACATCCTGAAAAAAAAATCCTAGGAGATACGTATACATAGTAAGGATTTTGGCTTCATCAGTTTCAAAAAGCTCATGACCAGAAACAACATTAAGAGTTATATTCAAAGATCCTTTAAGCTTCAAGGAGGCTCTTATTCTACAAAGCATTCTTTGTACCTGTGTTGTCTCTAGTATAAGTTCAGAAGAAGAAAAATAAAACTTCCCTTTTTCCTCCAAACAGAAGTCTTATTTAATTTGAATTTTTCTTTCTTAGAACTTATAGATAAGCTTTTGCACAACAGAATAGTTCAATGAACTTTAAAAATTTTTTCAATAGATTCACAAGTAAGTTTTTATTTCTACCTTCTTTTAAGAAAATACAAAGATGTACTTAAGTATTTGTGACCATCAAATTTCACCATATTAGAAAATTTTTGTCTAACAGTAACTCTATTAAGTGCATTGCCAAGAAGGGCACAAAATTCCTAATATACCAGTCCAGATAGACTCATAGCATTATAGATAAAGATGAGAGGACCTAAATCCCCGTCTACTAAAAGTCTCTCTCTATTGTTAGAAATAACAAGGACTTCCAAAAGGGAGTGACTTGGAGAAAAGTATATTGTAGCTAGTGGCCAAGGAGCCCAGGATTCTTAAATAAATAAATAAATAAATAAATAAATAAATAAAATAAAAGATTTTATATGAGTTTCGGGACTCATGAAGTCAATGCCTCTTGGTATTCTTTCAACATCGATAAAACATACAGTAAGCCTCAGGTGAGGTCCAGGAATGGAGCATGATATCGTGGATGGAGAGATGAACAAAGAACGATTCCTCTCCTTGGACTCATAAATGAATTAGATGAAATAGACAGGCTTCTTCTAGAACATCTGTTAACATATAAAATGTTTCAGTTTTCAGCATGTGTCTCTACAATGACCCAGATGATCAGAATCACTTTTATTAAACCCTGCCAACTCAGATTCAGTTTGCCCCTGGAGACCATGATAAAGATGAAGAGGATGGTAGAGTATATATTATTGGTAACAAGAAACAGTATTTTTATGCACTGAAGTCACCTAATATCTCACTGTTTTTATTTTTATGGGTCAAAAGTGCTTTCATCCAGTGGAAATAATGACTTCATATTGCAGAAAAAAGGAAAGGTGACATTTGGTTTGCTTTATTAAAGACTTAGTCTATTAATTATAAATGAACCTTTGTGCATGGTTGCTGAGAGGGAAAGTGTAGTGTGACTTTTATATCCAAGAAAGCATAAAAACATCAACATGACTGTTGGTCCTGTGAGACGGAGGTCTCAAATCTGTAGTCTGGTTAACCCTCTTTCTTTAATGTTGCTTTGATGTTTTCTTTTTATTTAACTATTACTTTTGAAGCCTCTTGCACACCAGGTAGTCTGCCAGAAGCTAGAAAATCAGAGATGAATAAAACTTGATGCATATCTTCCAAGTGCACAGAGAAGGCTGGAAGTTGTGGTGGACGTTTGCAGTATAAAGAGGGAAGAGGTCCTACCTGGGAGTATGCTTGGGAAGTTCTGTGTATGAATCCATGGGGAATTCTGTAAGAATCACCACCTGCTCACCAAATCCTACCACATCCTGTAGCTCAGGTGAATTCTCCAAATGTATCCAGGATACAGATGATATTGAGAAAAATTATAAAACAATGATGGAAAACAATTATATATGCAATTTTGTGTTACTCAAGTACCTTTTTACATTAGGCTCTGGAATGAATTAACCAAGGGCAGTTTGCAGAGCCCCTAATTTAAGAAAAAATGTTGTATCCACTAGCACGGCCTCTCATGCAAAATTGTGAAAAGTTCTTTCGTTTTGCAGAAGACAGACCTTAGACAAATTCCAGGAGAGCAGTGTCTGATGGCAGCTTGATATAGGAAGTCATGTAGGCTGGTATGGTTATAATCAGAAGCCAGCTCACACAGAGACAGGGGGTGAAAATACTCATCAAAACAGGGACTTTGAATTTGGAAAACTATGGCTCAACACTAAGGAGCCTCTGCATGGAAGATGAGTAATCAATGCAACCTTACAAAGTTCAGAGGTCAGCGCACGGTGATCTTGATTTCAGCTGGAGCGATACATCACTCAACCAGCCACTGATCATGCCACATTTTGTCAAAGCTGAGAGCAAACAAATCCTGCCCAGCAAGAAAAACAAGGCCCTATCTCAAGATTTTAAAATCTGGTTTGAATACCAATCTAGGAAAAACTAATCTCTCCCAAACATCCTTACCCCTTTCTTGAAATCTCTCTTGTTCCTCTTCTGATTCTTGTTTCTTTCTTCCTTTCTAATGATTTTCCCTAATTTTATACCCAGAAATAATTATTATATTAATAATGTCTATTATAGTAAAAGCTAACATTTACTTTGTGCCAGATTCTGTCTGAAAAGCATCGAGTATATTGGTCCATTTAATCCCCATAATAAATTTAGAAACTATTTTAACCAATCATATATTTTACCTCCACTATGAATCATTTGGAAGCAAAATGACTTTCTCAAAGTCACACGGTGAGTAAACAGGGGAGCTGGCCTTCTGATCCTGCAACTTCTCTTTAGAGCTTGATGTCATAAGGACACTGCTGTCCTCTCTTCTCATTGCCTAATCCTCCCAGCCCAATTTTGTCACACATGTGTTACAGCTGACTCCAACAGGAAATCCAGCTTTTATTTGGCCCATATGAGGTTTAAAACACCTCTTAAAGGTTTTGCCCTTTGTAGGTCCTCTGCCATTTTGGTTGGTCCCAAAAATGGACAGTATGACTCTTCACTCTCCTTGGCTCAAGGTTGACTTTTCATGACACAAGATTGAATCACCAATAATGTCTCTGTGAACTGTCCATAAAAATTAGGAGGGTCTTTAGGCAGATGTGGCTTTTATTAGGCTTGAAGAATGACAAAATAACAAATCAGACCTAAATTACTGTACTTATAATTTAAGTTTTGTGAGATGTGGTAGGGGCTACACCATCTAAACTAGACTATTTCTCTCCAATGGAAAGAGGAAATTTTTGCAATCCCAAATGGCTAACTTTTTGATACCATAGAGAGCCTTATGCCATCTATAGACACACAGTAGTGACGATGATGCTGAAAGACTTAGGTCCATCTGAGCTTCAAATCCATGGCCAACCAAAATGGGAGAAAATATTTTCTGGGTCCACATACCCCGGGAAGGGGGTTCATGAGTGTGAGGAATATTTCAGAGAAAATTTGCTAATCAACAAAGCAACCAAATATTAGGTGGCCAGGCTCTCCAGCAACAAACCAAATTCTTAGAAAGAATCATTCCCACTTGATGCTGGAGAGGTCATAAAGTCCAACCTCTCAAACTTGCACCCTCTTACTCAGTATGGTAATTTCCTCCTGGGTCTTGGGAATCTTCTTCTCTAGCTT
Organism: Cebus imitator; assembly: GCF_001604975.1. Taxonomy (NCBI): domain Eukaryota; kingdom Metazoa; phylum Chordata; class Mammalia; order Primates; family Cebidae; genus Cebus; species Cebus imitator. The sequence goes on from NW_016107454.1 coordinate 3,740,960, forward strand.
TAGCTTGAAAATCGATAACAGTGAGATGTTGACTAACTCCTACACTCACTTACTCTCTTTCTGTCTTTAGTTGTTGAAGTATCTATTCATCAATAACTACATATAATAGGTGATATGTAAATGAAATCTGACTCTAAGGATTCCATCTGCTTGTGATGATGGGTACATCACACTTCTCTGTATTTTCTGAAAGACAGGCATTCACTTTATCAAGCAGTCCTTCCTACCATGTTCTATCTGTAAGGATCTCACCAACACTGCTATGCTGGCATCTTTAACTTCATAAGCTCTTCTATTATGCATCCTCTAACAGTTTGTAAGGCTTCTGGAGACAAATAGCAGACCCTAAGTTTCTTTCTGTTACCACAGTGCCCAGCAAAAAAGTTTGCCTCAACAGATTTGTTTTAAAACCAACACAGTAGAGTAAGAAGTTCCCTGTCTCAAGATCTAGGTGTTAATTCTGATTCTACCCTTGGACGGATAACTATGAGTAAGTCTCTTACTTTTTGTGTCTTTGTACAATATTTCAAAGACTGGAAAATTAATGAAGACTGGAACAACAAGAGATTTAACCATAGTTTTTAATGGTAGAGAAGGAGATGGTGAGGATAATTATGTTAAATGCTTTCTTTGGACAAATTTCAGGGTCATTGAAGTCAGTAGATGTGAAGTCTGGTTTTGAGGCTTTCATGTAAAACTTACTGACTGCCAAAAAAATGACAATCTCCTTGAATCTCATCTTCCTGAATTTTAAAATCTAAGTATTTGTAGCATTTATGACACAAGATTGTTTTGAAGATTAATTACATGAGATAACATATATAACGGGGTTAGCATAATACCTGGCATATAGTTAAATGTTCAATAAATGTTAGCTATTTTTAGACCTTTAAGATGTGAGAGCCAAGAAGCATTCTCTTGAGCAATTCTTGCCAGATGGCTTCCTAACTCTGGGTTTGGCTGTTTCTTGGGAATGTGTTCAATGAAAAAATAAAATTCAACAAATCAATTAACAAACATTCACCAATACTTTCTACACACAACAGAATGCTTTAGGCACTGTGCATGATCCAGCAAGAATAAGAAGTGGTCCTCTCCCTGGAAGAGATAATTTAATTAAGAAGATAAATAAACAAATGAAAACAAAACTAAGAATTCAAAGTATTAATGGTTTCTCAATGGGTAATACATGCTCTGTTTCCTAAAGGAGCATGCTCTTTCCAGCCCTGATTATGAGGATGAGCTCCCTAGGGGAGGGAAGATTTAAGTTGACATTATTTCCACCTACTTCACAGTAATAATTCATCGTGTCCTCAATTCCACCAAAATAAAATCAAAATAAAGACAAAGCAAGTTCCTTCTTCTGGATGTTTTCCCTTAGTAAATAGCATCATCACTTACCTAGAATTCCAAGAAGAAAGCCTTTCCAAAATCTGCTTTCCCTCATCTACCACATCTATTAGATCACGAACATCTTCAGCACCTAGAGCTGAAACTACTCAAATCTGAATCCTTCTTCCCAAATCCTCTGTGCCAGTTGAGGTCCCATTGCTACTGGGTCTTTGATACCATTTTCTTCATTGCTCCCTTTCTTTCACTTCCACATCTCCCCAGTCCATTTGTTCAGGTGATGACCATGTGGTCTTTTCCCCAAGGAATTAAGGCCATGGGACAGTGACTGTTGTGCCTGCCTCCTGGCATCCAGATGGATGGTTTGGTCCGAGTCATACCACAGCTGTGAACTGTCTTCTGATTATCATGATTTTTCTATTCTCTATGATTTCCCACACCAGGAAAACCCATTTCTCCTATTTCTCCATTAAGAACACCCACCACCCTGTATCTTAAAGGACAAGTAGGAGGTACCTCATCCTTTTGAATTCCATTCAGGGTCTCCCCTTCCAGGAAGCCTGTGCCCCCGACACCTTCCCAGTGTGAATCAGGTACTTCTCCTCCGAGCTACTCCAGCTCCCTGGGCTGAGTTCAGTGATTCCTCCTAATTATACCGAAATCTCTGTATCTGTCTGACTTGTCCACAGATACAGAGCTGCTTCATTTTTTTTTTTAAGACAGATCATGGGTCATCTATTTCTATGTCTCCTGCGCACAGCATAACACAGTGTTGAGAAATATTGGTCCACAGTAAGTGGATGTACCTATGTGACCTTTGAAAAATAAATAAAATTTGATTAAATTTGTCAAATACAAGAAGGCTCTACAAGGAAATGGCATGGTAAAGAAAGCATACTGCAAAGACTGTTAGATGTCTCTAGTGATATTAAGCAATATCTGTCCCAAAATGGAGAACCTCATCAGCCAAGTGATTTACCTTCAAAACTGTAAATATCAAGAAATGTTGAACCCAGGTCTCCCTGCTTTGCTTAACTGAGAGTAAAGTTGCCTATCTTCTTTATTATCAATCCATTATGAATGTTTGCCTCTTTCACCTCAGCTCTTCACAGCTCCTCTAAAAGCCTAGATCTTGGGGAGGAGTCCTGATACATACAGCAGCCCCTTGCATTTTTGATATTTTAACAGAGTTGTGGGGGAGTGGGAGGGCATGCAACAGAATGAGCGATGGTTTGAGCATCTCTTTATCCTTTTCTATCCCATAAAGAACATTTTCTGTATACAAATATGATAATACTATCTACTGAGCAAAGCAGAAGCATTTTCAGTACTGCACAAATTAAGAAAGAATCCTTTGAAAGAAGTCTGTTTTTCAGGGTTATAGTAAGCCAACCAGCTACTGCCCAGGAAAAAAAAACATATCTGTAGTAGTTTTTAATATTGGTTTGATGAGATCTAGGTTATAAACAGGTCTGGTGCCATGTAATTTGCAACATAATTTCACTGTCTGTTTATCTATCCATCCGTCCACCCATTCATATGTATATAACATAGGCAGGAAATCTGGTGTCTGTTGCTAGTTCATAAATCAGTGTCTGCTCTCAACAACATCTGAATACAAATGTGATTAAATTTGATACCATGCCCATTTTTCATTTATCAGATTTTAGAATGTGATGCTGTGGCAGCTGTCCTATGATAATGTATTTTGCATTTAACCCCCTGAGTCCCAACTTCCTTCAACATGCGAAGTCCTTGCAGAGACATTAGAAATTCACAGAACAAGGCACCTACTCTGCCTATCACAGATAAATTTCTCCTCAGCACATCAAGAATAGAGGGAAAAGGGCTGGAAATAACATTAGAAAATTGAAGAAAACCTCAGGATGTCTGTGTTTCTGATCTTCAATAGACCTGAGAGATTGTCTAGTACTGTGCTTTGCAAAATTTTCTGTCCTACACATCAGCTGGGGCTCTTGTTAAAGAGCAGGTGCTGCTTCAGTAGGTCTGGTCTGGGGCCTGGGATTCTGCATTTTAATCCAGTTAATCCACTTGGTCTACTGTTTCCTAAATTTGATAATTATCTAATTGACTGATGTACTTAAGTGTCCTCCCCAGCATCCTGACTCAGATTTTCCTGGAAAATGTGAAAAAAAATGGAAGGGTACTTGGAGCTTTTAACAGCCAATTCGCACAACTGACCAAGTTTGGGAAACCTTGAAAGCTGAGGCCAGAAGGAAAAGTAAGTTGCTAAAGTTGAAACTCGAACACAGAATCTCAAGCAAGTGCTTTTGCTGCTGAACTAGTCTCAGTGGAAATGAAATAACTAGAATGGAGGTTGGAGAACAATCCAAAATATGCACAACAAGCTCTAGAAAGTGGACTCTAAAGGAGATTATTTAGAGATAGTGCTGGAGAGCAGTCACAGATTAGCAAAACAAGTCCTAGAAAATAACATACCCAGATATTTGTGAGGCAAACAAATCAGGTCAGACCAAAACACTAGACATAGGGTAAATTTTCTGACAACCTAGCTGCTGCTGAGGAAGCCCATTTTCCTTGTCTCTCCCTTCATTTGCCATCTGAGATTCTATTTACAAAAAATCAACTCCTCCTTTTGGAAGCTGTATTCTACAGAAAGGGAGGCTCTTCATGGCTTTCCAAGATCCACCACGGCTTCCCAAAACCTTCCTGACGTTACCAGCAAAACAGGCATATTTTCACTCCACCTGTGATTTCTAGATCACTTCAGACCTGCAGAAGCATCATGTTCCTACGTGGACTGAACAACAGGGAAGATAATTTTGGAAATGTGCCTGTTATTGTTGTTCTTCTAGGTGAGTGATGGTCAACCGGGAAACTTAGATTGCTGAGGTTTGAAGGTGAACTGCAAACTTCTAAACATTAGTGCACACATTCAGGTTGATACTGACTAAACCAAATATGCATTCTGTATAACTTGATTTCTTTTTTGGGGGATAGCGAACACATTTACTGCTCACCTTAAAGGACATTTTTTAAAAAATACTTAAAAAATATGAAACTACAGAAACAACATACAACACACTCAACTTGCAGAATACTTGCTAGGAAATAGTAACCAGTTAGAAATCAGTGTTTTTTTCAGATTGACTAGTGGTGTTTATGCACCTTCTGTGGGCTGCAGAAGGCAAAATGCGTGCCATACACTCGGCTTGGACATGCAGCTGTCACCTTAGCAAAAGACTTCTGTTCAAGGTGGTGAGAGAGCCTGGGTCTTCCTTTCATACAATGATGCCTGCAGAGGTAAGCTGCTACGTCTTTCTCTATGACTACTTGGCATACGCATCAAAAGCCTCAAATGCTCAATGACTGGGAAACTTCTGGAAACCTGGCTTAAAGAAATAATTAGCCATGCACACAAGAGATTCAAAATGCCATCTCATTTGCAAAAGAAAACATTCGCAATTACATAAATATCTAAACGCAGGGAAATGGCTACCTTTATCATGAGATTCATCTCATTTAGGGTGTTCTTTAGATTTAAATTACTATGTAGCATGTATATAGTAATTATATTTAAATTACCATATATTTAAATTTAAATTTGGATATATAGATTTAAATTAGTATATAACATGTAGGGTTATGCAGTCATTTAAAAATGTGGTGTGAGAAAATAGGGAGTTTCTCACTTTGCTAAGTGGAAGAAAAGAAGATTGCATAAACATAACCTAAGTACTTAAGTAGTCACAAAAAAGGAAATTGGAAATACATATATAAAATGTTTTTCCATCAGTCAAATGCAGAAAATATTACTTACATTCTAGGGCAGTTTTAGGAAGAATAGCCTAGCTATGTAAAGCACCTAGCATGTGTTCAGAAAGTTATATTATCAAAAATAAGCCATGAGAATTACATTAACAACCATAATTAAGAGTTGCCATTGATACTGGAATTGTTTTCTTTTCTTCTGTTACATAATTTGTTTCTGTTTTCCCCCCGAGTTTTATATAGTCATAAAATATTGCCTTTAGAAACAGAAATGCTACTATTTTTACTTTTAAAAATTGCTATGGACAGAACATGTGAGTTCTCTTCACAGTACTCTCCCTACTTTAGCACTATCCTAAAGCAAGGATTCATGTTTTCAGCTTAACCCTCAGTTATCTGGCATTCACAGGGTTAACAGCCAGCTTCCAGCACCCCCTCCCTGACCCAAGACAAGCTGTGATCTCCTCACAGCAAGCCTGTCCCCAACCAATCCCCAGACACAAAAGCTCAGAACGAGGGAGTGGGGGTGGGGCACTGGCTGTGTGGCTCTTCTCTGTTTTTCAACATAAAAAATGAGAAGAGAAAGCAAAATCTCCTTTTGAAAAAAATAAATGCTAAATGCTAGGCTTTTTCTCCTCTCCCCAAGTAGCTGGCCTTATTAAGTAGGGATTCATCAATGTTTTTTGTTGTCTCAAGTAGGATACTATTTATTGGGTGCACAAAAGCAGATAAAGCCACAAATGAGTTGCCTGGTCACTCTTGCCAGCAGGAAGATGTACAATAACATGCAAGAGGCATCCTCCTCTTCTGTCCACGGAATGCATTTCAAAGGGCCTTAAATCTTTGTGTCATGGAGATCAGTTTATGGTTAAGCAGAGCATAGTATGCAAGGTGCTGGGAGAAGCTTGGCTGGCAGACTGTGGCTGTTTTTTCTCTCTCTCTTTTCTCTTCCTCCCTTCTCACTTTCTCTCTTTCCTTCTCCCACTTCTTTTCTCATAAGTCCCTGACTCCGTCTTCTGGGGCCCTCTCTGTGAACCACAAGACTCTGGCCTGCACAGATGAATCTTACTGAGTTCATCTATATTTTCAGCCTTGTGAAAAAAAGGAATCTGAGAGAGCTACCTCACCTTCAAGCTTCTATAGAAAGGAGGATTTAAATTTCTATTCAAAACAGAGCTTGTTATAATTGGGAACAAGATTCTCCTCCCTGAGGCACTTTGAGTCAATTAATTGGCTTTTTTGAAGTGTTAATAGGGAAAAAAAATTTTGACCTTTTCCAGGGCTTTTTCATGGAGCTATTCAAGAAAATTGCTGGGCTATTAACCAAACCAATTCTGGGGCCACAGAGCCCCCAAGAGCTGAGTACTCTTGGGGATGATTGCAATACAAAACATGGCTAATTCATTCATCATATCAGAAAAAGCACCCATTTGATTAAGAGACTACTTTTACACTGTGTGTGTGTGTGTGTGTGTGTGTGTGTGTGCGCGCCCGTGGCGCACGCATGTGTGACAGAGAGAGAGAGAGAGAGAGAGAAAGCAACGAATGCAACATCTTGCAAACTTTAACACAGCAAGAAGATATCCTTAGAAAGACTCTCTACATTACAAATTAAAACAAAAAGAAGGCTGGCTCAAGCCTGTAATCTCAGCTCTTTGGAAGGCTTGAGGCAGGTGGGTCACCTGAGGTCAAGAATTGGAGACCAGCCTGGCCAACATTGTGAAACACCATGTCTACTAAAAATACAAAAAACTAGCCAGGCATGGTGGTGCACGCCTGTAGTCCCAATTTGGAGGCTGAGACAGGAGAATTGCTTTAACACAGGAGGTGGAGGTTGCAGTGAGTCAAGATCCTGCCGCTGCCCTCCAGTCTGAGTAACAGAGTGAGACTCTGTAACTCCACCATAAATAAATAAATACAAAAAAATAAAGAAAACTATTGAGAAACTAAACTCAAGAGAAGAGTGCTCAAGAACCGAGATCCAGTAGACACAACTCTGGTTTAAGGTTTTTCCAGAAACCCAAGAGTTCTCAACATCTCTAAAGTCAAGGTGGATATAGTTTGTAAATTTATGTCAGTAGATACAATCTGTGTAATTTTAGCCTTATCTATGAGAAAGCTAAAAAGATTCTTTTCAACTTTTTTATAATCTCTAATTCTCTAGGTACCCATGTAAATCCTAAGAATAATTTTTCTTTTCTGTGATTAACACACAAAAAAACAGAAGAGAAGGGTTTTACTACTTACTTTTTCCTCCCATAAGCTTCTGCTCATGGTACTTTGAAAAAATAACTGGAGTTGAGTAAAACAAGCAGAAACACCAAAGTTGTTTAGGCTCCACAGGGCACTCTATCACAGGAACAGATGGTCATATAAATGAGAACTTGATTTCACTGCAAGAAAACCTTCCATTCATCTCCCATAGATTAGGAATGGGGTGATTGGATTAATTCGATATTCTGGTAATCACTGAGGATCCATTTATCCACAATGGTTTTCTGTTTTTAAAAAATGTACATCACCAGTAAGTACACTGTGCATGGGCCCCATGGAACACAGTCTCTCCCTTCACATTGCGGCTCAGAACAGAACTCAAGGTCAGCAATTCAGAAAGAGCAGGGCCCTCAAGGCTTGAGTGCTAAATAGCTCCATTTGATGAACACGAAAACTTCATTGTACAAATGACTTAGGGAAAACCTAGGAGAGAGCCCAGACTGATGAAAAGTTAGAGGAAGGACTAGGATAGCAGGAAAACTTAGATACATTTGTAAAAACAAAAGCAAACAGACAAACAAAAAAACAAGATTGATAAGAGGGAGCTAGCATGGAAGGGGTAAAAACTGAATTCTAACATCTACAAAAAAACCTACAACTAATATTATAGTTAATGGTGAGAAACAAGAAGCTTCTCCACTAAAATCAGGAACGAGACAAGAATATTTATTCTCAAATGCTTTCCAACACTCTATTGGAAGTCTTAACTAATTCAATAAGGTTAGAAAAGAAAAGAAAAAGATATACATACTTGGAAGGAAGAAATGAATCTGTCTTTGCAGATTACATGATTGTCTGTGTAAAAAATCTGAAAGAGCAAAACAAGCAATTCCTGGAACTTATAAGCAATTTTAACAAGGTTGCAGGATGCAAGGTTAATACACAAAAGTCAGTAACTCCTATGTACCAATGATGAATAAGTAAAGCATAAAATGCTTAAGTATAAATCTAACAAAATATGTACAACATCTATATCTTAGGCAGCTTGGGCTACTGTAACAGAATACCGTGAACTAGGTGCCTTATAAACAGCAAAAAAAAATTTGGAGGCTGTGAAGTCCAAGATCAAAATGCTGGCAGATTTGCCATCTCATGAGTGTCTGCTTCTATCTGTATTCTCACATGATGGAAGGGGAAAGAGAGCCCTTAAGAGTCTCTTTTATGAAAACCTTAGTCCCATTTATGGTGGCTTTGCCCCCATCACCTAATCACTTGCTAAAGGATTCACCTCCCAATACCATCATAGTGGGAATCTTTCAACATATAAATTTTAAGGAAAGGAGTGGCGCAAACATTCAATCTGTAACAATTTATATGAAAAATCTAAAACTCTAATCAAAGAAATTAAAAAATTAAATTCACGAAGAGATATTTCATGTTCTAGGAATAGAAAGATTCGATATTTTCAAGCTTTAAGCCTTTCCAGTTGACCTATAGATTCAATAAAATCCCATTCAAAATCCCAGCAGGTTATTTAATGATAACAACAAAATGGTTCCAAAATTTATATGGAAAGGAAAATGACCCAGAATAGCCAAATCAATATTGAAAGAGAACACCAAAATCTGAGAACTGCCACTCAACTTCAAGACTAAAGCCACATATATATATATATATATATATATATATATATATATATATAGTCAACTGATCTTTGACAAAGGAGCAAAGGCAAAACAATGGTGCAAATACAGTGTTTTCAACAAACAGCACTGGAACAACAGACATCCATAAGCCCAAACAATCTAGACACAGACCTGATATCCTTCTAGAAAACTGACTCAAAATGGACCGTAAACCTAGATGTAAAGCACAAAAATATAAAAGTCCTAAAAGATAACATAGGAGAAAACTTAGCTAACTTTAGATACAGCAATAACATTTTAAATAGAACACCAAAGGCATAATTCATTTATAGGCTGAACTTTTTTGTTTTTTGTTTTGTTTTGTTTTGTTTTGAGATGGTGTTTTACTCTGTCGCCCGGGCTAAAGTGCAGTGGCATGATTTCGACTCACTGCAGCCTCTGCCTCCGGGGTTCAAGTGATTCTCCTGCCTCAGCCTCTGGAGTAGCTGGGACAACAGGCCCCCACCACCATGCCTGGCTAATTTTTTGTATTTTTAGTAAAGACTGAGTTTCCCCATGTTAACATGATCATCAGATCTCAGGTGGTCCACCTGCCTCAGCCTTCCAAAGTGCTGGGGTTACAGGCTTGAGCCACTGTGCCTGGCCAATAAGCCGAACTTTATTAAAACTTAAAATGTCTATAAAAGGCACTATCAAGAGCATGAGGAGACAAATCAAAGACTGAAAAAACACATTTGCACAAGACATATCTTACAAAGAGCCTTTATCCAAAACCTACAGAAAAACTCTTAAAACTAAACAATAAAACATGAACAAACTGATTAAAAAGTGATCAGAAGGCCTTAAAAGACATCTAACCAAGGAAAATGTAACAGATGGAAAGTGTGTATACAAAAAGTTGCTCAACATTATATGTCATCAGGAAGATATAAATTAAAACCACAGTGAGATCCTACTATACACTACACAATGAGTAAACAAAACACTAACACCACCAGATTCTGGTGAGGATTCAGGGCAACAGGGACTTTCATTCATTTCTGGTGGAAATGCAAAATAGTATGGCCATTTTGAAAGCCAGTTCATCAGTTCTTCACAAAACTAAATGTACTCCTCCCATACGATCCAGCCAAGCAATCATGCTTCTTGCTATTTACACAAAGGAGGTGAAAACTTATGTCCACATAATTACTTGCAGATGTTTATAGAAGATTTATTCACGACTGCCAAAACTTAGAAGCAACCAAAATATCTTTCTGTAGATAAACAAATAAATTAGAGCACATCCAGGAAATTAGGGCACATCCAAAAAAAAAAAAAAAAAGAAAAAAGAAAAAATCCCAAAAAGAAACCTACGGTAAGTTTTTCTTTATTTTTTTCCTTTGGTTTTTGTTTTTTGCTTGTTTGTCTGTTTTTACTTGTTTACGGTAAGCTTTTCTTATTCAAGGACCCAGGACCAATACATTATTTAAACATTAGGCTAACTCTGTCACAGCTTGGGCAAGATAAAACTTTAATCCTGAAGTCATTTTTTTTTTTTTTTTNAAAAAAAAAAAAAAAAAAAGATTGAGCTATCAAGCCATGAAAAGACACAGAAGAAACTTAAACACATATTACTAAGTAAAAGAGGCCATTCCAAAAAGGCTACATACTGAGTGATCCCAATTATATGACATTCTAGAAAAGACAAAACTACAGAGAGAGTAAAAATATCAGTGGTTTCCCAGGGTTTGGGGAAGAAAAAATAAAAAAGCAGAGCAAAAGCATTTTCAGGGCAGTGAAGCTACTCTGTATGACACTATAATGATGGATGTACTTCGTTATACATTTGTCCAAATTTACAAAATATAAAACACTAAGAGTGAATCCTAACATAAACTGGGGACTTTGGGTGATGTGTCAATGTAGGCTCATCAGTTGCAACAAATGTACCGCTGTGGTGGGGGACCTTGATAACAAGGGAGGCTGTGCGGATTTGGGAACAGTGGGCCTGTGGGAACTCCCTATACTTTCTACACAATTACACAGTGAACCTAAGACTTCTCTAAAAATAAGGTATGTTCAAAGACAACAAGAACAACTGAACTCTCACCTGATCCAATAGGATGCAGGGAAAAGAGAGAACTGTCAAGTTTACAGGGGACTGTGGCAGGATGTGTCAGACCCACTCTCAGCCCCTATGTTAACATCCCTGGGCCGGGGGTGAGGTGGAGGCGTTTACAGAAGAATGAGGAACAAGAAGATATAGGAACTGTCATTTCAAGTTCTGGGGGAAGGAGGGTGGGGCCCTTTCTAGCGCATTTCCTCCAGAATCAAGAATGAGGATACTTCCTGAGTTAGCTGCAGGGACATCAGCGAGGGTTTGTGCCATGGGATGGTCCCCAGGATGAATGTGAGGATCTGACCTTCATGGAGCCTGAGTAATTTATGTAACCTCTCTGAACTTTAGTTTTTCATTTACAAAATGAGGCAGCAATATAGACGTCCCCCTGGATAGTCAAGTCAGGAAAACCAGGCAGAATGGTCAGCCTCCTGTCTAGCTAGATTGAGTTCTCAATAGGTTGTTGCTGATATGGTTTGGCTGTGTTCCCACCCAGATCTCATCATGAACTGTAGTTCCCATAATCCCCACATGTGGTGGGAGGGACCAGGTAGAGATAATTGAATCAAGGGAGAGGTTTCCACTATCCTGTTCTTGTGACAGTAAGTTCTCAAGCTATCTGATGGTTTTACAAAAGGCTTCCTCCTTTGCTCAGCTCTCATTCTGCTTCTCCCTGCTGTCATGGGAAAAAGGATGTGTTTGTGTCTCCTTCCACCATGACTGTAAGTTTCCTGAGGCCTCCTAGCCATGCTGAACTGTGAGTCAATCAAACCTTTTTCCTTTATAAATTATCCAGTCTCAGGTATGTCTTTATTAAGCAGTGAGAGAATGAATGAATATGGCTGTTTTCACTGTCATTCACCTCCAAAGATAGCAGAAGGAGTTTCCCCAACAATAAGAGAGAATCTACAGTCTCTGGGATAGACCATGTGCCCAGGTGTTGAGAGAGTTTTCCATGCAGCTGTCTGAGCAGCTCCAGCCTATTCAATGACTAATCCCCTCCTCTCGTCAGGACTCTTGTTGTTGAAAAAGCTGATCCCTCTTTGCTTAATCTCAGGCTCCTATTCCCAGATGGCCATCCTCTTTCTGGTACTCCATCTCTTCCAGCCAGTCTTCCCAAATGCTGGCTGCTAACATGTGGAGTCCTGTTCCACTTTTCCTGCCTTTCACCGGGCCACTGCTGGCTGACCACTCTGGGGATTGCTGTGCTCCCTCTCACTATGTAAAGCAAGAGCTTGCTACACCCTCACCCTGATCGCTTTGAAAAGCAGACACCAGGGTTTCTTTCTTTGGTTTCTGCCTTGCAGAAAGCATGCTATCTGGATTAATCTTCTAAACAAAATTTTTGAGATTAACATTGTTGTTTCCATTGTAGAGATGTGAAAACCAAGAATTTAGCAAAGTAGGAGACTTGCCTAGAACCACAAAATCTGTAAAGAGCAGAAGCAGAATTTGAACCAAATGTATCTGTTAAGCCCATGTTGTGCCTGCAGTGATGAGATGCAGTACACACGATCTACCCTCCAGTGTCTAGCATCCTCCAGTGGTCACTGCTGATTCCTGACCGTTACAGGGAGGCTCCAGAGAAAGAAATTTATTAACAACAGACCCCCTAAGCATGCTGGCCTGAGCCAGCTCTCTCAGATGGCGTATGTCAAGTTCAAAAAAGGAGAAAAGCCAAGACGAGAAACAGTTGCCATGAAATATCTCCCTTTCGTTTCTAATGACATGTTTATTAGCAATTCATCCTGGTAATAATTGATCATAAAATCCAATTGTTGCCTGGCCCCCTGCACCTCATAATGACAGCACTGGGAAAATGACCAACAGTGCACTTCTGCCAGCCCTGTAAATCCATTCTGTATTTTCAGAGTAAGAGCATCCCATAAAAGGCGGGAATTGTAAAAGCTCACGAGGAAGAAATAAACATGTGACAATAGAACACAGATGGACAGTTGTGCTGGGAAGCAGCTTCATGGAGAAAGAAGAGAATTGCACTCTCAGGTTGTTTTTGGATGAGCCGAGTGTACTATATCTTGAACTTCCACACTTTTCTCCCACCCAGATCTGAGACGGTGGTGTCATGTTTCCCAGGGATTTCAAAATGCAAGGGTAAAAGAGTTGACATGTATCGTAGCAACTGTGTGGGCTCGGGGACCAGGCAAAGTTGCAGCTCTGCACTTACCAGCTGACGCGCCTTGCTTAAGTCACCAACCATTCCTGTGTCTCAGGTTTCTGGTCTGTAAACTGGTTGTGATACTTAGTTATGGTGAAGCCTCATTAGGCGTTACTGCGGATGCTGCACATGTCTTTGTCACTGAACGGTTGCAGGTATCCTATCACCATCATTTTACATGTGCAATACAGCAACGTAAGAAAAGGAAGAAAACCATTTGGCAGCAGAAGAACCACAACTTTCCAGCACGCAGAGCTGGCTCAGGGAAGATAGAGCCAGTGGGGAGGATAGCTCATTTATCTCCCCAGAGTTCAGTTTTGGAGAAGCATGTAAGCAGGGGGGCTGCAGAAGGATATGCTGTCTGTGCAAGTTGGCAGTGTACATGTGTCCATAGCACACTCGGCACATGAGGTTAGAGGCCCCCAAAAGAGTGCTGCCCAAGGAGAGCTGTGGGCAGATGGACTGTAATGATGCCATGCTGTTTCCAAGGCTGAACTCTATGGGAGGACAGAGAGATGCAGCCCTTAAAGATCAAGTCATCTGAATTAAAAAGGGGGAAAAAAAAAAACCCAGGTTGGAAACCTAGGTCCACAGTGGGAAAGTGATTTGTTCAGGGAACCTGTGGTCCCAGTGTGTGTGGATTTCTCTTCTCTCATCCATGCAGCTTGGTCCGACCTTTGTCATTGTCCTTCTTAACATGGATTTATCAATTGCCCAGCATTTGCAATGGACTAAAGAGGATACAAAGAAAAGAAAAGTGAGAATTGATATCTATATTCGAAAGATGCTACAGAGACAGCTCCCCACGTCCAGCCTGCCTTGAGCAAAAGAAGCCACAAGAAAGCTCAGTGCTTGCAGCACAGACTAGGTGTTGAAGGCAGGTGATGAAGAAAATCAGGAGGAGTGGCACTGCAGACTAAGGTAGTCCAGAGACCATGGAAAGCTTTTGGGAGAATGAAGGGCTTGAGCTGGTATTTGGGGGACATTGTTAAGGTCTAGACAGATGGATTAAGACAGGAAGATTGCCTCAAAAAAAAAAAAAAAGCCAACAGGACTCTCTGCCTCCTGGAAGCAGCCCTAGCAGGCTGTTGTGTAATGGAAATGCTGACTTGCACACCACACAGTACATTTCTATAAAATTATTAATAAAAGAAGTTATCTAAAAAGGGATGAGGCATTTTTTTCATCAAGGAAGAGGCTGGATGCATGTGCTATTCCTTCCTAGAAGGAAAGAACTGGGTCCAGAATTGGTCTGGCTTCAGAAAACAAAAAAGCCTTTGCCAAGTATAGGGTTTGTACAGCTCTCCAGTGGAGTTATGAAAAGCCCGGTTAGAACACAAAGAACGGTCTGTTCTGTGGGAGGCAATACAGCTTCACCAAGGGGCGAGGGAAAGTCAGCCTGTATCAGTCATCTTTCCATCGCTGGGAAACCATTAGGAGAAATTCAATTAAAACCCATGAGTTCTACCAAATCTCTATGGCCAGTTTGAAAAGACTAATTCTTAGAAAAAAAGCTGACCCCAGCATTATCTGTCTTAAGTTGAGCTGTTATGGAAAGGATATAATAGCAAAGAAAAAAATGGTATGTGCCTTTATTCAAACAAAACATAACCACAGCATAAAGCTGTTGCAGAATCTTGGAGATTCTGCAAGTGTAGATCTGTTCTGCTTGTTGGCTTTACGTCTTTCTCTTGTTCCTCCCATTCTTCCTCCTCATTCTTCATCTTTCTTCCTCATTCTAAGCAGAACATTTGCAAAATTCAGACCTTCTATAGGGGTGACTGGCTGAGCTTTAGTTCTCCTCTGGGGCAGAATGTTAGCAAGGACAGTGAGCTTGGTTTTGACTGATTCTGGCATCTTCACACAGCAAAAACCAAGGTATTGTAGTATGAAAATGAGATTGCGAGCTGGGAAATGTTATGACTTAATGATAAAGAGAGACATTGGCATTCTTTATTTCCCGACAGCTGCACAGTGTGAAAAGATAAATCAGAACAGAAAACATTAAAATTGGAAAGAAACTTAGAGACCATCTAGTCAAGGAATGACAGATTCATATCCAGTACCATCTCTAAGGTATTGGAATTGATCATCTCTTCTCTCTGGAACTTTGTGTTGAGTAGGATTCTGAGGCTCAAGTTAAACTCATCAGGGTTGACTTTTCTGATCAGAGAGCAATGCCAAGTCTTAGAGAACAGCAGAGGCAGTGTCTGCATCTGGTATTAGCATTCTTTATTTAGTTCAACAAAGTCACATGAAGATAATACATTACATCCTGACTTCACACATTAGTTCAGAGAAGAAAAGATGCTGAGATCCCTGCTTCAGGTATCCGTGACTACTTAACAAACCACCACCAAACTTTCTGTCCTAACAATAATGACTTACTATTTTGCATAGTCTTGTGGGTTAAATCAACTCAGGATGCAAGTGGGGAGACTGGTGGTTCTTACATGATAACTCAGAGCTCCCAAGAGGGCAAATGTGGAAGCATTCAGTCCTCTTAAGACCCAGTCTAGAATTGACTGGGCAGCATTTTCATCACATTCTACTTGTCAAAGGTGTCCTTAACTTGTATGCACCTGTAGGGATGAGAGAATTTTGGCTACCATGCAGCAGGTAGGTGAATACCCCACAGGCTTTGCCACCTGAGACAGGGAAGCCAAACTTTCAGCCTCAAGTCCCTAATCTGTGAACTGCTGCTAATTCTTACCTCACAGTTAGCATGGTAAAGTCCAATGAAATAATGCACATCCAGTGCATAACTGTGTCACACGAATTCCATGAAAAGAGCTTAAACATTTATCCTCATTTAATTTATGCCTCTTAGCATGACAAAAGAGGCCGAGAAGGGAAGATGGTGACAAGGAATTGCTAAGCAGCCAGGTAGGTGGCTGACCCAGCATGGACCAGCTGGAACACAGCCTCCATCTCCCAATCCTGGCCAACACTCATATTGACACAGCTGGCTTTGTTACATCAGAAAGAAGGCCTCCCTATGATGGCTCAATGTTTCCAGAGAAATGTTCAAGGAACATGATTATAGAATCGATCCCATTCATGAATACAGAGGGTTAGGGGTTGGGAAAATCATCTAATCCAACAGCTTTATTTTGAAAATGAAATTTCCAAGCCCTAGAAGTTCATGGAAGCTCATGAAAGGTTTCTAATCACAGTGTGCCCTTTCCGTGGTAACGTGGGCTCCTTATTTAGTTCCATTCAGAAAATGTGAAGAGAGGCCTCCCTGGCCAAGGGCAGTGGGGATTCAAAGCAGTCAGTTTCTGTCAATATTTATATTCTATTTTAGTAATGCCTGGCTTATTACCATCAAGTGCAACTTAACTGGTCCTGAACTGACACTCCTGCATGTATAGAATCTCCATTTGATTTTGGTCTTTGGGATTTTATCCACTCAAAGATTTCTCTAAACAACAATCAGAGAAAGTCCCCATCTGCCATGAACTTGAGGGCATAATCTGATATTTTCTGGCCAATTGGCTCATTGCCTACAACAGAAATCTTCAAGTAGAAGCAACTGAAACAAGGACACTGCTTGCTAAGCCAAGAAGTTATTCGAAGTCCATGATGCAGAAACACCAAAAATAGAAAAACCAACACAAAAATAAACAAATAGAAAGCCAGACCAGGTGCTATGGCTCATGCCTGTAATCCCAGCACTTTGGGAGGCCGAGGCAGTTGGATCAACTGAGGTCAGGAGTTTGAGGCCAGCCGGAACAACATAGTGAAACCTTGTCTCTACTAAAAATACAAAAAAATTAGCCAGGCATGGTGGCGTGTGCCTGTAATCCCAGCTACTCGGAAGACTGAGGCAAGAGAATTGCTTGAACACGGGAGGCAGATATTGCAGTGAGCCCAGATCATACCATTGCACTTCAGCCTGGGCGTCAAGAGTGAGACTCCATCCCCCCCCCAAAAAATCCAGAGATTTTCTTAGATATATATGTGGAAGGATTCCAACATCTAAATTCTTCTATCTCATGAGATGAAAAACTAATGATGATCTCTTTATAGTAGTTTCTCACATACATATATCTTCAGGGTTGACATACAGATTATGCTTTTCATTCACACAACTTTCAGGCAAGCCAGACTGGTGATATTAACCACACACCATAGGGAAGGAAAAATAGGCTCAAAACAACTGACTTGCCCAAAGCAAGTGAGATCGTGGCACGCAAGGTAGAAAGTGGGAAAGTCCAGACTGAAGCACCCACCTCCTGAATCTATCACAGCCGTGTGTGCTGATATCTGCACAGCTAAACATAGAGTGCTGGAGACCACATGGGGTGTACAGCTGGGGAATTTTAGCTTTAGTCTCATTTCTAGCATCTATGTTGGAAAAGCATTTTGTGTTCTATGCTTTTATTGCATATTCAGCCAGTCAAGGGTCATAATCTATCTCACTCAGGCTTATGCCACTCACTGATGTCAGTAGAAGCCCATTTGTTTCTTAGAAATAGTAGTGGAAGATGTAGAAAGTGCACTTGTCAAATTTGGGCATGACTCACCTGTGAGAGGAATCTTGAGTGCGTGGAAGCTCACTAATAGCATTCACAGAAATCTGGACAGGCTTGAAAGACATGCCGAAAATAGCATTGAAGTGGGAGAAAATGTAATGTGATGAACCTGAATTTAGAAGGCAACTGCCTAAAGGTAGAGTGAATAGGTTTAACAGAAATGCCTTGAAAACCAACCGGGAGGGATGGTTAGCATTCGTTAGCTTTGTGGTCTGCAGGAGCTTGTGGTATGAAGGGTGAGTCAGAGGGTTACAACCCCTTAAACCACAATAAGAGCGTTTGGGTGTTCTGAAAGAGAGGGGCACATCTGTTCTCTCACTGTTGGATGTAGCAGAGCTCTCGACTAGTTCATGCAGAAGCAAGCCCTGGGAACTAAGCTGTATATGAAGAATGAATGAAGAATCTGTTAACATTTAGCCCAAAGAAGAAAGGATATATTAGATGAGACTTAATGGTTGTTTTCAGATCATTGAAACATTTCCAGCCCAGACAGTCAACTGATGAAAGGACCCAAGAGCCAGGTACTGAAGAAAGTGGAGGAGAGCCTGACACTGAGCCTTAAGTTGAGTGATTCAGGGTCCAGAGCTCATGGGCAAGCTGTAACGCTGCTCCCAATTCCTGTCTCCAAAATCAGAGCCCACAACTTTCTGAAGTCTGCCTGTTAAAACAGAGATCATGGAAGCAATTGAGAAGGTAAGTGGTTTCGGAAAGTTTTGAAAAGCAAAACACAACCAAGCAGCGCTGATTGAAATTAGCTGAGCACATACACGTTTTTCAACCCAGAAAAGCAATTCCACTCTAAGTACTTCATGTCGGTAAAGCACTACCTCTGATCTGGTAAAACAACACTCCTGATATTCCATGACTTCCATGGCTGACTACATTTTGCATTCCCTGCACAGACAGATTTTCATACTGACTAGACAGGGATTATGAGCTGTGTGTCAACTCCTTGCCATTGAATTGGTTTCTGCATTTCTGTGGAGCATATTCTAAAATTCATGCGATTGGAGATGTTCTCTGTACAGGCTCATGTAGGTAGTGACAGACACCCTTAATTTGTAAGCATTAGCAGAACGAGATCGGTTGCAGAAAGTGTAATTGGATCATCTTTGTATTTCATGTCAGCGTGTCTAAGTACTGCTAAAGAATGCACCACGTGCTCAGCGACTCCCGACAACACAGAGGGGTTGTTGTAGGCATGACAAATAATAGCAGAATCAACTTTGTATTGTTGTGTTCAGAGTGTGGGGTATGTGTATGTGTGTGTGTGTGAGAGAGAGAGAGACAGAGCATGCACACTGGCTTTTCCAAGGCACTAGTTATTAAGTAGGAGAGCTTGAAGATCTGCCGAGAAGCATAATGGCTTTCAAACCTTTCTGACATTAAAATGTTCTATAATCACCTTCCATTAGTAAAACCAGAAAAAGCCTGGCTTTGGTATAAAGCACAAAATTCATTTGCCTTCCTCCCCCAGCCCTTAATGTCCTTGTGCCTAAAATATTCCAGGCTGTTAAGCTTTCAAGAAAAGAAATCAGTGTACTTTTTCTGTCCTAGGAAAAAAGGTCCAGATTTCATGACTGACTGTGTTTGGAAGACAGGTACGTTTTTTATAATTAAGTTACATAATTAAGACTAAAGGAAAAGGAAAGCAACCCCATCTGCCCAGCTCACTTTATATGTAAGAAAATCGGGTCCCTTATTTCTTGCTTGTGCCAAAATGCACCTAGAATTCAAATTCAGTTCTGACCACCAGATGGTAAGGGAAATGTAAACAGGCTAACATTTGAGAGACAGCTTATAGATCTAGAGACATTTAGCATAGATGAAAAAAATGGAAGCTAGACACAATAGCAGTCTTCATGGATCTACTGGATCACCCAGTACAGAAGAGGGTAGGCTAGTTCTCTGTGGTTTTCAAGAACAGAGAGAGAGCCAATAGATCCTGTTTCCAGGAAAGCATATCCTGGCTAAACATCCTCCTGATCAAAGTTCTTGCAAGTTTTTCCATTGAATAACATTGGTTCCCTGTTGCCAGCCCCAGAATATACTCTCTGGGAAAAAAAAAAAAAACAGTGATCAAATTGGTTTGGGATGGTTGCAAAACATAACTCCCATATCTCCTTGCTTTAGAGATTACAATGTGCATATTTAAAGATGTAGGAAGATGCTAAGAAACTGTGCAGTAAAGCAAACAATTAGCCTTTATTTAACCCAGTGTGTTTCAACTGCTCCTGTAACCTTGTTGACACCTTTTTATCAATATTTCTTTGATCTAGTGTTAAAATAAACACACTTTTGGAAACTTTGAATTATAGGGAAAAAAGGCCAGAATTCTTTATTCTGATATTTGAAATTCCATTAGCTCCAGACCTGACCTCCTGCACATGATTTCTTGCAATGTTCTGTGATTCCCAGCTTTAAAAGCTTGTTGTTCACCTACCTTCCACCTGGATTCATGGCACATTAGGCTGATGTCTCTGTGGGTACCAATCTAATGCCATTTCTTCACTCACCAAATAAGCCTTGTGCATTTAATTCTTAGGCTCAGAGAGGCTAGGCAATTTCCCCAAGTTCACATAATTAGCTAGGGGTTTATCTAACCCCAACATCCAGGGGTTTCTGGTGTGCCCCTCTCCCCACTAAGGAGGGGGTGGGCTTCAAATGTCCACTTCATCACCAGTTGCCTCCCACACAGGGCCATGTAGAAGGTACACACTGTGGTCTTTCTTAAAGACTGGAGCCTGCTGAAGTTTCCAGAGTGCAGTCCAGAGTGGAGCACAGGCCCAGCAGCACATAATGGAAGCTGAACATGTTCATCCACCTGCTACAGAGATGTAGTCCTTATAGCAAAGCACAACCAGTCCCTGAACTTGAAGAAGTCAATTGCCATGCTAACATGCCCTAGGTAATGGACCACCTGGGAGAAGGCTGTGAGCAACCTTAGCATCTCAGCCCCTGCACCTCAGAACTGCAGCCTCAGTTTCTCCTTTTACAGGTGAGGAAATGATATTCAGGATGCTTCAGTTACTTGAGTAGCATTACCACGCTTATAGGTAACTGAGTCAGAGAATCAGACTCTTGGGCTCCGATAATTTCAACTTCATGCAGAGATAAGAAGGCACAATGTCTAGTCTCCAGGCACTTAATAACACAGCGAGGAAACAGACTGCCTCTGATCAGGATGGTATAGACAACTGAGGCCCTGGTTGGAGAAAGATTACAAGACTATGCTATGTGAAGAAAACCTAAAGGAACTTAGCTTTTGAATATTTGGGGAACTCAAAAGTTCTCTTCAAATAATTGCTGGCATGTCTAACAGAAGAAATCAGTTTTGCATCCTCTGAAAGGGCAGCAACTGTGGCCTTTCAGGAAGCACTTTTGGTCTCGTGTCAATGCAAGCAAACACTTCTGATTTCTAATGCAAGGACACACGGCTACCAAAGAGCAGAGCAGGAATTCCAGCCAATCACTGTGACTCCAGAAGTTATGCCATTAATCACAAAGCTACCTGCCTGGATCCTCAGAAACATTAAGTAAAATAATGTCAGTAAAGGCTTAAAGCAGAGTATATTACACTTGGTTGCTTTATAAATAAAAGCTCTCATTAGTTTTAAACAGACAAGATCCTGGAATTTTGAAGAAGAAAGTTCAATATACCAGGAGCACTTCATTCATGTATTCATTTTAGGTCACCCTTGAGGTCCCAGGCAGGCATGGCCCCAGGCACTGCAGAGAGTAGTGTGCAAACTTCCTGAAGCTTTTATGATTTCCAAGAAGATGTCTCTCATTTGAATTCTGACATATTAAGAAAGATAAAATTAAAAAGTTTAAGGAAGCTTTATTTTTTGAGAGTTCTGCTCTTGTTGCCCAGGCTGGAGTGCAATGGTGAGATCTCAGATTACCACAACCTCCACCTCCCAGGTTCAAGCAATTCTCCTGCCTCAGCCTCCTGAGTAGCTGGGATTACAGGCATGTGCTACCATGCTTGGCTAATTTTTATATTTTTAGTAGAGACAGTGTTTCTCTATGTGTGTCAGGCTGGTCAACTTCCAACCTCAGGTGATCCACCTGCCTTGGCCTCCCAAAGTGCTAGGATTACAGGCATGAGCCTCCACGCCTGGCCAAGGAAGCTTAAATGGATAAGTTTTAAGGAACATGAGCAGCCTAAAGGGGTTGTGTTAAGCTAGATGTGATAGCTAAGTAATCAAATGGGGACTGGAAAACCCAAAGACCCCAGGGCAGCTCTGGAACTGCTCAGCATGTGACAGATAGATAGTAAACACCTTTGCTGCCATTGGATTGCAAAGACAAAAATGGCTCTGCTAGTCATGTGTTCCATGGGTTGTCTGACCTGGTAACTCTCAAGGTAAACAATTTTAAATTCTAAAATTACATCTATATATTTTTACTAGTCTTCGGGAATAGTATCTCATTCTTCAATCTTCCTGCATATAGCACTTTCCAATTTACAAAGAGGGGCCCTTCGAGGGAAGATGGGGAGCCCAGAGATTATCCTGGCACAAATCTCCATCTTTCTGGAAACCAAACTGCCTAATTACTCTGGTCATAGGTCCTGGTTGTCCCCAAGAAAAGATGAGATTTTATTACTGTGGGTAGGTAAATAATGAGCCACTGAGCTTGAAGACCTTTTGTTGTCTTTCCTCTGTCAGGACGGTAAAACTTTGTAAACTTCTCTTTTACTGTTTGCTGTCTTGTATATACTCATCCATATGGAGCTCATTGTGGTTCTGTAAACACAGCACCCTCTTTGCTCACCCCTCAAAGGCTTTAAAGCTCATTCTGTCTGCTTCCAATCCCCTCTGGCCATCCTTCTCCTGCTTAACCCTTACTTTTCTCCAGCTCTGACTTCCAGGGTTCTCTCCCAGGCACTCCTCTCTGACCTTCCCCATCTCCTACTTCAGTGTGAAGCTCCTCTCCAGACTGTAGTTCTCTGGGCAGCCCTCACACTGGCTTACACTCATTTGTCCATCTGTCTTTCCCTCCAGACTGTGAGCGAGGCATGGAGCATGGATGATGACATGCCTTTCATGTCTGTGACTTCCACACCTAGTGCACGGTGGATGCGTGTACATGCTCATCAACTGAGAAAACACTAGACACTCACTGTCCACCCTCGAGCTGACATAACGTCACAGCACAGAATCAATTGGGAGACATGGGGATTTGTGTGTGCCACCCAGGAACATCTGTTGCAGCTTCCAAACGACATAATCTCAAGGAAAACGATCACTTTGAGAATCCACAGAAATGAGCAGACATTCAAAACTGTGGACACTTCACATCTGTGGCAGAACTGATGGAGAAGCTTTAGCCTCAGCTCCAGGATGGCTTTGAATTGTGCAAAACCATGTTGTTGATTCCGTTTACAATTCACTAAGCATCTGATACAAGTCGAGCATAGCACTGAAATCACTTCCAGCAGATATTTCCCCCTTAGAAGAAGCAGCACTTCAGGCCCGGACCTCCTAAGTTGGAAGGGCTGTCTCCCATGGGTGGGCACGTGTCACTGGTCCTGGGGCTGAGTCCCTGATCGGAGGAGTTATCAAAGCACAGCAATATCCTATTGAATTATTTAACTTGAAAAGTTTTAGAAAACAATCTTAATGGTGCATTGAGACCCTTTCATTGTCTTGGTTTACTCATTGTAAGTGGATTTCAATATGCATTTAATCAAAATACTCAGCTGCATTCATTTAAAAATGCAGCCCACAAAAAAATCATCTAAGTGGGCCCCTTACCTCCCTGCTAAGAAAATGCAGGAGAGATTTCAACAGAATTTAATTTGGCAGAAAACTAAAAGCCCCTGAAATCAGCTATCTGGGATACACATTTGAGCTTTGTCTTTATTGGAGCAAAGGCAACTAATAAATGAGTGTGGTCACACGAATGAGAGACAAGCCTGAGGGACAAGCGCCGGCAACAGACATGGAACCTACACACCTCGGGATCCTGTGAGCCTGTGTCCACCGTGAACCCTCAGAGCCGACTCGGAGCATCAACGTCATGGGGCGTGGTTGCTCTCTGTTCGGAAGCAGCAAGGTTTACTGGACAGAGTTTCGGTTTTGACGTCAGACTTCTGAGCTAGGTGGCCACAATAAATTAGTCATTTTCTCAAGACATTGTCATCCTCTTTAAAGTATAGATAGCAAGGTCTGCTGCATCAAGTTTCTTAGAGATTGAATTCTTTTCCCTCAAATGTGTATGTTGAAATCCTATTCATATGTTGAAGTCCACCAGGACCGCAGACTGAATTACTTGTAGGCAAGCTCATTGCAGATGTAATTGGTCAAAACGAGGTTTAGGTGAAATAGAGTAGGTCCCTAACTCAATATAGATGGTGATCTTCTAGAAATGGAGACTCTGGACACAGACACCCATACAGGAGGAACACGATGTGAAGATGAAGGGAGAGATCGAGATGAGTCTACCAGTCCAAATATAATAAAGGATTGCCAGAACCCCATGAGAAGCCAGGAGAAAGGCCTGGAGCCGATGTTCACTCACAGCCCTCAGAGGGAACCGGCCCTGTCGACACCTCGGTCTTGGAATTCTAGCCCCCAGAACTGTGAGACAATTGTCTTCTGTTGTTTCAGGCACACCTCTTATGAGGTTTCGCTATAGAAGCTCCAGGAAATCAACCCACGGTCGTTCTAATGGCGCATGAGATGCCGCCTGCAGGAGCTCTGGGCACTGGGCCCAGGGAGGTGTAGACAGAGGGCAGGTCCCTGTCTCATTTTGCTGGCCAAGATAAGGCTGATGTACGGAACACAGGGAAGATGAGGGGAATGCAGCTGGAGAAGCCGAGTGTCCGTGCGTGTGCTGAGTACATGATGAAGCATTCCACAGACGTTCGTGGGACACTTGTCTTGGCTTATGTAGCTGTTGACTGAAAAATCAGTCCTTCCTCTTCTGTAAGAAACTCTCTGATGACAGCATGTAATCTTCATCAGGTCTTCATCATTCCAGAAAATCTCTAGAAAATTGTCTTTAGTTGAGCCAATAGGCCTTGTTCTGGGGTGGGACACTAGGAATCCTGTAGCACACAGGAAGGCTCCCTGCCCAGTGACCCCTGGATCTGCACAGCTGGCCATCCAGGAGCCGATGCAATTCCAGGTGAGTGAAGGAGCCTCTGAATATAAAGGATGGAGACAGACTCTGATCCTTTCCATTTTCCGGCTGGATGTTGTTAGAATTGTTTGATAGAAGAAGAGGCCCTGACAGAGGTCTCCAGCAGGAAAGAACATGGAGACCCCAAAGCATAAACACCAGGAGATAAGGGAGGCTGGGGCAGGTGAACAGGGCTTGTCACTCTATTGGAAGGAGCTCTGGATCCTGTACACAGCAGCAGAGGAGACTGAAGCCCTCCGCTGCCCGGTGTGACAGGTCTGTCTGAGGATGACAGCTGGGGCTCATCTTCATGGAGCAGTCGGACGAGCAGGGCCCCATGAATGATGTAACCCCTTATGTTTCAACTGTAACCCAACAGGACAACATCAGGTGAAAACCAGGGCCTGGCAAAGAAGTGATTCCCCTTCTAGAAACTCTGCTATTTTTGTGAAAGAATGGGAATGAGGACACAAAATTTTGCTTCCTCCTCTGTCCTGACAGCCTGTGCATCTTCCCCTTTACCAGCCTCTTCCTGTCAGCCGTCAGGGACCTGTTGATTAACACACCCCCTCTCCCTGTGTGTACCTTGCCTTTTCATCTCCAATGAGTCTTAGGCAAGTGGACAGTTGCCTTGTAGGCATTCTGAAAATACAAAGCAAAATCATTAGGAATAAGAATACATTTTAAACCAGCAATTATACACAGAGATGTTCATTATGGTAGAATTTTAAAAAGCAAAAAATAAAAAGGAAGTAAGATGGGACATTGCATAAATTAAGAATGTACAGTGCACTAAAATACAGTGCTGCCGTTCGAGGGGATGCTGTGGGACAGGGGTCAGCTGACAGCAGCTGACAAGCCAGCCGAGGCCGGCTGCCATTGTGTGTGGCTGGCAAGCTGGGTTTTATACTTTCCAATGGTTGAAAAAAAATTAAAAGAAGAATAATACTTGGCATTATATGAAAATTATGCAATATTCAAATTATAGTGCTCATAAATAAAGCTTTATTGGAACAAAGCCATGCTTGATCTTTTATGTGGCATCTAAGGCCCTTTTCATCCTATAACAACAGCATTTGAGCAGTTGAAACAGAGCCTGAAATATTTACTATGTGGCCTCTTACAGAAAAGGTTGGCTGACCTCTGTGGCAGAAGAATCATCACATGAAAAATTACATTTTCAATAAAACAGTAGGCAGAAAAGCATTATGTGCCGTAAGATGCGTGTTTGAAAGTGTGTACCATGCAGGGTCCAGAGGGATGTGTTTGGAAAGAAAATTCACTGCGTAATCACCGTGTCATCACTAGATTGTGGGATTGCTGGTTAGTTAATTATCATCAGTGTTACTATTTGTGTTATCATTATGTTCACCTATATTTTCCAAATTTTCTATAATTAATACATATTTTTAAAATAAGCTATATTTTTTAAAAAAAGAAATCACTTCCTTATGCGAAGGTTAGAGAGCTCTGTCGTTCATACCTGTTTTGAGACGCATCTTGGGCCTGGGAGGAAGAGTTTGTCGTGAGACACAGTGATGGCCGTGTACATTCATTCCATCTCTGTCATTCCTTGAATGATCTGGCCATGGGGTGCCATATAGACATGGGCCAATATTCTTGGCAACATATAAAAGTTATCTAAGATTTTGTAACATTTTACGCAGCCCAAAATATAAAGTAGCCAGTTTAAAAACATTTAGCGATATTGTTTTATGAGTTTTATATAAAAACAGAATGGGTCGATCACGTGAACAAGCACTCAGAGGCTGCACGTAGACAGCACACATCTCAGAGTCCGTGTGAAGCATCTCACAGAGGACTCCAGCCTCTCTCAGTCTCTCAGAGGCCCTCGAGGCTCTCCAGACCCCTAGCTTCATCTGGCACCATGTTGTTAATTAATTAAATCAATAAAATAACTAATGTGAGTTTCCCTGCCAATTTGAGAAAATATAATCAAGAACACATTTTTAAAATTTTGAACCTCATAATGAGAGACCCTTTGAAATAACAGTTCATGCTAAAACCACTGGAGATATTAACTTACACCCTTTCAAGCTGGTTTCAGAAAACTTACATCAAGTGTAATATAACTTTACATGCCAAATTTCTCCTCATTGTAGGTAGAGAGTAATGACTGCCCCCTCTCAGAATGCTGCCCACAGCAGACAGGCTCAGCTTCACTCTTCAGTGGAGTGCTTAAGAGGGTGACTTGCTTAAGAAGATGGGCTATGCCTCCATTTCCCCCACAGCAGGCAGGTCAGTTTATGCTGGTGGGACCCAATGCAATGGCATTATGGAATACTGGAGGCCCCGTGACAGCTAGGCTTGCAACTCAACCTCCCCATGCTACATGGGCCCCATATCCCATGTCTCACTGAGAGCCTTTAGTCCACTTGTTCAGTGAAGGAGCTGAAAACTCCACATGTATGTGTGTCTTAGACATTTTTTTCTTCTTTCCAGGTGGACTGTTTTCTACTCTTGATATTTGGAATTAAATTAAGCCTCAACTGCAGAACGAGTCTGAGAGAGCACAGACACACATGAATTAAAACAAGGTGCTCTGCATAGGAGAGCTATCCTCAGCGCTGGACACACATCATCCCATAGCGGCCATCACTTGGCTCTCAATAAAGAGACCAAAGAGCAGAGTCAGCTCACATTTCAATGTCAAAATCAATCTCCAACCCCCAGCCCCTTCCTCTATTCCTCTTGCATCCCTTACAAACACACTCGATGACGCATGTAGGCATTGTCCATCTTTGTCAGCTGCTGGTGGTCATGGTGCAGAGGACTTCACAGAGACAGGGAGGAGGACTTGGGGAGATGAGCGCCCTTTGGAAATCAAGATGAAAGTGTGAGGTCACATCTCATTTCATTATGTTCTTTTTGCAAGAATCTGATGAGGCCTGTTTCTGATCTTGCAGCAGAGTTCCTATTCTTTTGAAAGCCTCTGCCTGCTCCTAATTCAACAATGGCTCCATACAGACCCAAAGAATTCCCATACCCATAACACACTCAGCACATCCTTAGCAGAACATCTGTCTGGGTCTTTGTTCCTTAAAAGAGACTGTGAGATGATGCTGTTCATGACTCCTGGCAAGGATTTATAACCTATTTAATCATACACATTCTTAAAGCATCCTGGGCCTAGAAAGATTGACAAAGCTCCTTGTCATAAAACTACGAACATACCCAAGTTAGTATCCTCTGAGCGGGATCCTTCTTGGATGCTGCCAAGAGAATGGTCATGACGCCCTCCCACAAGCTTCTCAAACAGGGCTAAACGGGCCAGAGTGAGATGTCATGGGGCCAAGGAGGAGGCTGCATTTAGGGATCTCTTGAGACAGTCTCCTTCAGACAGAGCCCTGAAAGAGAAAAAGACATCTTGCCACCTTACAGACACCTGGATGGGGAAAGCAGTAACCCTGGCCTTAGCTAGGTTTGGAAGGGGTCAGGTCTCAGAGGAGGAAAGTAAGTTCCATTCCAATTGCCCTGGAGGAGAGGAAGGAAGAAATTATATCAGGGGAGGAACCACACCCTTGAAGGCCACTATCAGATGTTCAGCTGATTTGATTTCTGACAGCCATATTGCTCACAACCCAGTGGGTTTTGGAAAAGCATATTTCACTCATTAGAAAGGATACTGTTTTATAGACACCACATAATGACCTTCCATACGTTGCAAAACACCAGGTGAACGAAATGAGGAATGTGAAATAATTTGAATGGTAGTGGAAAGACACACACATACAGAAATTAAGGAAATAAAAAAAGTGAATACCAAGATATCACTCCATTCTGGATGGAATTGTTATAATAATCATCCCCTCCACTTTTTGGGGAACGAAAGCTCTGACAGGTGCAGACTGTATCACTCATCAACTTGTGACCCTGTGCGTGGCACTCACTGCTCGTTAATTGAAAGTTTTCATTTGCATCAAGAGATATATTCAGCATATACTTTATAGTTTTGTTGTGAAGTTGAAATGAGAAGGAATATAGATGTTAAACATTTCACACTGTACCAGGTACAGGGGATTAAATGTAGTTAACTTTATTATTACCAATTCTTAAAACCATTTTCAAGATAATATGAAGTTTAATTTACAGATTAGAAAACAATGTCAGGAAGGCTATGCAATTTTTCAAGGCAATGCAGATAATAAACAGAGAGGCTTGGATTCAAGTTCACGCCTTTCAAATGTCAAAGTTCAAATTCCTTCTAGCCCATAGCTTTTCCGACTTTAATGTGCACACAAATCACCTAGAGATCATGTTAAAATGCAGGTTCTGATTCAGAGGATGGAGGTGGGGCCTAAGAGTCCATGTTTCTGCTAAGTTGCCAGGGGAGGCAAACATTGCCAGTCTGCGGAGCTACACTTTGGAGCAGTGAGGTTCTAGAACATTTTGCATTGTTATTAAGCATGCTGCCTGAAAAAGGTGAATGGTAGAGCAGATGTTGAAATCAATTTACAGGAAAGGAGAAAAAAATAAGAAAGAGGAAGAGGAGAGGAAGGAGGAGGAAGAACAGAAGAAACAGTCGTGTCAGAAATAATCCTGGTGCCAGAGAAGAGGAGAAAACATCTGTCTCACCTCCATGCCCGGAGCCAAGGTGTTCATTTAGCAACTTACACGTTCTGGGCATTTTACACATTTGTCAAAATACTATACAGAATCACAAAATTCTGCCTCAGTCTCTCTGCTGTCAAAGATTACAAAGCTAGTTTTTTTCCACTCTCAGTCTCCAGCACCCCAGCTTCTGGAAGAACAGCCAAGCTTCCGTTATGGGGTCACTGGTCCAGGGCAGAATGACAAGGGGTAGCTACTCTCAGAGCTGTGATCTTACCCATCCGCTGTGTAGTAAGATAAACCTGGGGCTCATGTCCAGACTCTGCCAGTCCCCAGATTCCTCTTCTATGAAATAAAAACATGTTTTTAATTTATTAATTTTTTCTGAAGATTAAAATGAGTTAATATGGGTAGAGCACTGTATCAGTCAAGGCTCTCCACAGAGACGGAACCAATAGGACACAGAGAGGTATATGAGAGAGGACTTACTAGGAGAATTGGCTCACACAATTTGGAAGGCTGAGAAGTCCCAGGGCAGTCTGTCTGCAAGCTGGAGACCTTGGGGTGCTGGTGTTGTGGCTCAGTCCAAGACCCAAGGCCTCGGAACCAGAGAAGCTGATGGTGTAACTCTCAGAGTGAGGCCACTTTCAACGTGTGCCACTGATGTGAGCCCTGGAGTGAGTCTAAAGACCGGCAGTCTGGAGTTGTGTCCAAGGACAGGAGAGGAAATGTGTATCACGGCTCCCGCCGGTGGATGGACACATTAACCTTTTCTCTGTTTTGGTTCCCTCCGGGTCCCCAGCAGATTGCATGGTCCCCACCCTGTCCACTCAAACTCCCACATTAATCTCCTCTGGAAACACCTCACAGACATACCTACGAACAACACATCACCAGTGCTCTAGGAATTCCTCAACCCAGCCAGATTGACACCTAAAATTAACTTTCACAAGCACTTAGAGGAAATTGTGGCATGACATAAGCTCTCAGTACTTGTTAGTTCACATGCTGGCGCTAACCTCTGTGAAGTGATCTCTGTGCCTGGCACAAAGGAGTGAACGTGACTCCCTACCTTCACTGAATGCTTACCATGTGCCAGGTGCTGGACGTAAGGGCTGGTTTACAGATAAAAGCCTGGGCACGGTGGCTCACACCTGTAATCCCAGCACTTTGGGAGGCTGAGACGGGAGGATCAAGGATCACAAGGTAAGGAGTTCGAGACCAGCCTGGCCAATATGGTAAAACCCCATCTCTACTAAAATACAAAAATTAGCTGGCGGTAGTCCCAGCTACTCCGGAGGCTGAGGCAGGAGAATGACTTAAACCCCAGAGGCAGAGGTTGCAGTGAGCCGAGGTCACACCACTGCACTCCAGCATGGGCAACAGAGGGATACTCCATATCAAAAATAAATAAATAAATAAAATACACTGAGGCATAGAGGAGTTAAGTCATTTGCCCAATTCACATGCCTAGTAGGTGGTATCATTGGTATTTGTACCCAGATATCTGACTCCAGTGCCTGCTGTGATCCTCTTCTCTTGGCTGTATTATTTTGTGCTGGAGGTGGTGGCGGTGCTTGCTGCTGCTGCTATTGCTGCTAGAGTTGAGAGGAAGTTTTCTGGGTTCCTAACATTTCTAAGCGCCAATTCTGTTTAACGTGCTGGTAGAGGTGACAGAGCGGTTTATGGAGAGGTGAAATCTCTCAGCGCAGTCACCCTGATAATGCAAAGAGGTCCAGCCTGAGCCCAGCCCATCAGCAGCTTCTTTGCAGGGTATGCAGATTCTCAAACTGTCCCTATCACTGTCGGAACCGATTAAGCCAAACACGTTTTCAGTAACATTCAAAGACTTCTGTAATTGGCTGTATGACAAGAGTTATACACAAGCAATGAATTAGCAAATCTACCAAACCCTCTTAAACAAAGAGTCTTAGAAGAAAATGAGCTAATTATGCATATGTTGCCCAGACAAAGGACAGGGTTTGAACCAAGATGCCTCTTCATTACTGGGAGAAGCAGCCCTTGCCTTGAAAATCACCGAGCTGAGAATGTGGACAGGGTCAGAGGTAACCCGTAGTCAACCCCTTCTGTTCCCATTTACCAACATGAGGCGATGAACCACTAAATGACTTGCTTCCTGTATTTGTCCTTTTCCACACACCACAAAGAAATACCCTAGACTGGGTAATTTATAAAGGAAAGAGGTTTAATTTCCAGAGTTCCACATGGCTGGGGAGGCCTCAAGAAGCTTACAATCATGCCAGAAGGCAGAGGGGACGCAGGCACCTTCTCTACATGGCAGCAAGAGAGAAAAGAGTGGAGCACTTCTAAAAGCATCAGATCTCGTGAGAACTCACTATCATGAGAACAGCACGGGGAAAGCTGTCCCCACGATCCAGTCACCTCCCTCACTCAACCTGTGGGGATTGCAAATCCAGATGAGATTTGGGTGGGGACACAGAGTCAAACCATATCACTTCCTGAAAACAAAATAACAGTTTTGTCTCTTTGTAGTTCCCGAGCCAAGCACAGTGGTGAGCACTTGCACATGGGCAAGACATGCAAAGTGAACAGGAGAACACGCTCATGTATTGTGGCCTAAATGTTTGTGCCCCACCTCAAAATTCACACGATAAAATCCTAACCCCCAAGGTGATGGCATGAAGAGGTGGGGCCTTTGGGAGGTGATTCAGTCCTGGGGGTGGGGCCCTCATGAATGGGATTAATATCCTTATTAAAGAAGTTCCAGGGAGTTTGGTTGCTCGGTCCACCATGGGAGGACACAGAAAGAAGGTGCCATCTGTGAGGAAGCAAGTCCTCACCAGATCCCAAATCTGCCTTCATCCTGGATTTTCCAGTCTCCAGAACTGTGAAAATAAATGTCTTTGTTTAAGCCCCCCAGTTTGGTTTCTGGTTTTTTGTTGCTGTTGTTATAACAGCCACAGTGGACTAAGTCATAATGACAGCTGTCCTTTAAAGAACAACAGCGACAGGTTGGTCATCGGTTAGGGTTTTTCTTATTATTTCTGATTCTCACAAAATCCTGCAAGGCTATTGATTAGTTTTTTCAGATAGAACCAAGGTTTAGAGGGTTAACTCAGTGGCACCAGGTGACTAGCCCTTCAGAGCCAGATGCCTTGTGTGAAGCCTCTGTGTTCTCTTCCTGCTCTGCAGTTGCTCTCTCTGGGACGCAACTTAGAACCACCATGACCCAGGAGAGCTCCCACTACATGGGGAGGTGGTACTCACAGATGAACCTCCAGGGTCTGGGCAGGGGTAAGGCCGCTGGATACATGGCAAAAGGGAGAAGAAAAACTATACAGGGCTCAGAAGAGTGCACGATCCTCCTAAAGACATGTGCACTCAGCACTCCATGATTAGTTTCAACCCTAATCAGGCCAAGCAAGTCTGCAGTCCAGGTCCTCGTTGGGTATGGCTCGCAAGCCATCAGAGAGCCTCACTTTATTTTATTCTGTCAACTCACCATAGTGGCATGTGGCTAAATGCAAAGATTTGCTTAAAACCCTTCCACTAGTTAGCTGCATTTTCCCTAGTTGGCCTTATCAGCATTTCAAGGTTGTACCCAAGACAAAACTACTTCATTTACATATTAGGAGCTTCTGTGATCCCCACCTTTCAAATTCCTTTGCTCAGTCCCTAGAGACCATCCTTTAAGATAAAAAACAAAAGTCTTCCATTTTTCTTTCTTGATGGGGGTGAGGTCTGTCTTTAACTTATTTTCAAAAGGTTAATCACATGGAAAGTGTGATGTCATTATGTTTTAGCCTGCCAATGATATATTATATAATAGAAAGAGAACAGGACAATTTATGTACAACTATAATTTCTGAGAATCCAGGTGTTAAAGGATAACCACCTGACCTCACTATTACATGAGGTTGTTGCATGGAACTTTTAAAAAATGTGTCACAGAATTCTAGAGATAGGAAGGTCATTAGAAGTACTCCAGTCCAATCATATTTTTACAAGTGAGGAAAACTTAAGGCTTTGCCTCAGAGACTTGAGAATATACATAAGTGTCTAGTCCATCATGTTCCTGCTTGACTTGGGGCAAGATACCCTGTCATGCCTCAGCTTTCCCAATTGTCTGAAAGAGGTAAACACCACCACTCCCAGGGGGACTGAGTGAGTATTAAGGACTCAGTTTCTGTTTTACTGACTTCTGTGTGGCTAGTATTTAGCTCCGTGTCTGACACACAGTGGAGGTTAATTAATACATGGGGGGTGAGTAAGGGATATAAAAGCCTGGCCAACACGTAGTATGTTCTCCAAACTGTTAGTTTCCTTTCGTGTAAATGACACCTCTTAGGTCACAAAATGAGCCATTGAATTGAGGCTGGAACCCAAAGCTGATTCCCACGCCAATGCTCCTTGCCTGTGAGTTACAAACGAAGGACTGCCGTCTCGGGAACATGTTGGGGGGCTGCACAGACGGAAGAGATTATACATTCCTTTGCCTAGGGTAAAATTGAGTTTTGCCTTTTTGTTATTCTGAGAT
The DNA here is from genome assembly GCF_001604975.1 of Cebus imitator. Lineage (NCBI taxonomy): Eukaryota > Metazoa > Chordata > Mammalia > Primates > Cebidae > Cebus > Cebus imitator. The sequence continues at coordinate 3,774,960 of NW_016107454.1, forward strand.
GAGAGAAATGCCCAAGACGAATGTTTCTTTGCCCCAACTCCATCCATCACAGAAGGAAACCCTGGGGCAGAGGTGACCACCTTGTTGGGCTAATTTGCTCCAGATGCCACCACCACAGGTGACTACAAGCCTGTTCATACTCAAAACCCAGTGCATTAGCCAGAATGAGCTTCTCAAAGGGAAGTATGAAAATGGGTACCCGCTGAGAAGTCCTGGAGCACACGTCTACCGTTTCATAATTCACTTTTCAATCTTTCAGTGACAAACAGTGCTGTGCATTTCATGCTCACACCTGGTACCTGTTGAGCCCTATCCTTGGCTGGCCTTTCAAGGCCTCATATGCTCTGACTCTAGGCAAGCATACCAACCTGCCTGCCACGTTGCACCCCTCCCATCCAACCACACTGACCTGCTGCTGTGCTCGGGGCCTGCAAGTGGTGATTCCTCCGACTGGTCCTTCCTTGGTGCTCACACAAGACTGGGTTTGCGCCAAGGCCCTGGCATGTACCTCAATCTGTACTGAAGCAGAATTGTCCACGTTTGCACCTTAGCACCCCCTACCCTTTCCCCAAAACGCGACCCTAGTAACTTGCTGTGGCCTGCATAGTGTCCTTGTCCTGGGTGAAGCTTCATGGAGCTTTAGGCTAAATGCTCACCCATCTGCACAGTCCTTACGCTCTAATTGTCCTGAGATCCCAAGATTTAGTCTATCAATAAACATTTTTCTTTAGGCTCCCTCCTTCACTTTTCTGCTTTACTCGATTAATTTGTCTTCAGGCAGAACCATGAAAAGAACTATGGGGCTAGACCTCTCCAGCCCTGACCCTAGATACAAGCACTCATCCTGGGAGTGGCCCTAAGTTTCACCCTCCTATCAAATTGGCCAAATCAAAATGTAAAAGGGTGTATGATTACATTACCCTTTCTGGACAGGTTGGCTAAATAATAAACATGTCATCTACACAGGAACATTTTTGTGAGTGGAACAAGGCAGTGTTAATATTAGTAGGACAACAGGCATAAACTGTTATTTTCCTAGGAAAACAGAATGAAGATTCAGGTGAACTCCAATCTAGGGTAAATCTGAGACATGGTTTTCAGAAGCCTGTGAGTACACACCACTGAGGAGATGCATGGGGAACAAGAAGCCAAGTGCATAGGCCTGATGCAAGGTCGCTGGTAATTGTCGGGATGAGAGGTATGGACCCCTTGGATCATCCTCTGAATCCAAGCCTTTTTCCTGGCCTTCTGCTCATGCTCCAGAAAGGACCACAGCAGTAGAAAAGCTGAATGATAACATCTTTGTAAGCTATCAAGAGTGTGTGTCTTATGCCATTTACCATGTTACAATCACGCACATGCACCCTCTGAACCTAAAAAGAAAATTGTGGAAAAAAAAGAGTATGTCTTAGTCTATTTGTTCTGTCATTACAGAACATCATAAATTGTGTGGCCTATAAACAATGGAAATTTATTTTTTACAGTTCTGGAAACTGGAAGTCCAAGACCTGGCACCAGTGCATTCAGAGTCTGTGAGGACCCATTCTCTGGTTTATAAATGGCTCCTTCTCCCTGTGTCCTATCTGGGGTCTCTTTTATAAAAACACTAATCCCATTCATGACAGTGCTACCCTCATGAGCTAGTGACTTTCTAAATGCCCCACCTTCCCACATTGTTACCTGATTGGTGGTGGGAGAAGGGGTGACACCAGCATTTACACCATAGCAGTGTGAAATGGCTTATTTCATGCTGAGGTAGCAAGGGAGGCATAAGTGGACATCACGCTGTGGTCCATCTTAATCAGATGGATGGCACCTGGAGCAAGGAACAAGCCCATCAATGTAAGGAAGGACTCAGACTCAATTTCAGTACTAGAGAACGTGGTAGGTATGAGGGACCTCACTGCTCCAAGTGCTACAAGCAGGGCAGACCTCATAAAAAGCCCACATGGGGATGCCTGGATACTGAGCTAGAGACCCTCAAAGGATTTCTGCGGGGTGTGTGTGTGTGTGTGTGTGTGCACGAGCACTTGTGTTTATTTGTTTACTTTTATTGTTGTGATGATGCAGTTGGTGGCTGTGGCAGAGAAATACTGCACTCAATTTGTACTTTCAGGTTGGTGAATGCTGGGAAGGCATTGGCTATTACAGTGAAGCAAAGGCAGCCAAGGGCTGTTTGAGTTGAGAACCAACTGGGAGCCAAGGATTTGTTCTCCAGCTAGCTGTGTATACATGTACAGTTTTCGTAAACTTTTCATTTTAAAATAATTTTAGACATAGAAAACTAGCAAGACTCATATAAGCCATCCTTGTTGTATTAGTCGATTTTTATGCTGCTATAAAGAACTTCCTGAGACTAGGCAAATTATAAGGGAAAGAGGTTTAATTGACTCACAGTTCAGCATGGCTGGGGAAGCCTCAGGGAACTTACAATCATGGTAGAAGTCAAAGGGGGAGCAAGGCGCCTTCTTCACAAGACGGCAAGAAGCAGACTGAACACAGGAGGAACTACCAAACACTTATAAAACCATCGAATCTCACAAGAACACAGTCACTACCATGAGAACAGCATGGGGGAAATTGCTCCCATGATCCAAGTGCCTCCACCTGGTGTTTCTCTTGACACCTTGACATATGGGGATTATGGGGGTTACAATTCAAGATGAGATTTTGTGGGGGGACACAGCCAAACCATATCACGTGTATAATCTTCATCAACAGTCAGTGAGTCCATACTGACATAAATAAGCAAATAAATAATAAATTTTAGAGGTGGGGGACTCGGCTTTAGAACAGAATGCCAAATCACAAATGTGGAAGAAATGATTAAACAAGAGAATCACTATGTGGTAACCATCACAGCAAGAATGTGATTCAGGACACAATCATTGGTGGATGCTAGTAGGGAAATTTTGATGAGAAGCAGGATGTTCACATACCTCAAAGTATCTTGCCACAGAGTAGTAATATTTTACAAAGAAAAAGGCAGTAAATTTACTGTGAGAAACCCAGCAGAGACCATTCTAACCACATCATCAAAGTCGCCATTATCAGGACTAGAGGGATAAGCACTTTATTCTCTTGATTGATTGATGTATATCAATATGAACTTATGGATCCTCACTCTGTTCAGGTGGTTCTATAAGCCATCACTGCCATTCTTTTTTTTTTTTTAGACAGAGTTTCACTCTTGTTGCCCAAGCTGGAGTGCAATGGCTCAGTCTTGGCTCACTGCAACCTCTGCCTCCTGGATTCAAGCCATTCTCCTGCCACAGCCTCCCAAATAGCTGGGATTACAGGTTCCCACCACCACGCCTGGCTAATTTTTGTATTTTTAATAGAGACAGGGTTTTACCACATTGGTCAGGCTGGTCAGAAACTCCTGACCTTGTGATCCGCTCCTGGCTTTTTTTCATTGAGACAGAGTCTCGCTCTGCCACCCAGGCTGGAGTGCAGTGGCACGATCTCGGCTCACCATGGCCTCTGCCTGTTGGGTTCAAGCAATTCTCCTGCCTCAGCCTCACAAGTAGCTGGGATTACAGGTGTGTGTCACCACATTCAGCTAATTTTTGTATTTTTAGTAGAGACGGGGGTTTTACCATATTGGTCAGGCCGGTCTCAAACCCCTGAACTTGTGATCTGCCTGCCTCAACCTCCCAAAGTGTTGGGATTACAGGCGTGAGCCACCGTGCCTGGCTAACTGTCATTCTTTGATAATTTTTTAATGCTCAAACTATTTCTGATTCGCCCAGTGGCACTCCACCCAAGCTGACCCCTGTACCTCATGATGTGTTTCCCTGTTCTCTGATCACGTCCTTACTTCCCGGCACAAGAGGTTTCGGAAAAAAAAAATGTTAGTACATCATTTCTTTTGTTCTTACACAGTATGGAAATATAGCTGATTGCAGTCTAATTAGGTTTATTTTAGACTATAGTCATGAGAAAGGATTTTCAATCCTAGAAAGTTGTGTGCATGGGACCTTAGAGTTTATCTAATCCAACCTATCATCTTCATATTAGGAACGCAGGGCTCAAAAGCAGAAGCCACTTGTCCAAGGATCAATATCCAAAAAGGAACCCATTTCATTAAATTCTTTCAAAATGGGCCAGAAGAACTGTGATTCAGGAAAACTCCAGGATACGTGAAGACAGTGTCAGGTCCAAGCATGTAACCTAAAGGAGTCTGCAGTTTTTGACTCCTGTGTCTGACTTCCATAGCCCAATAAACCATTTTTATTACAACATGCATAACAGACTTGCCAGCCATCCCCACGTTTACAGATGGCCATTAATTTTTTTCCTAATGTAATGCATTCCACTCACAAAAAAATCCTTACTCATCATAAATTATGAGTGTGGAGAGGAGGCATTACAGTTATACGCTGAGAAACAAATGCTTCTCATCATTCCCTCATGTATTATTTCTTGCAGGATTTGAATACGTCTTAAAGAATATCTTTGAAAAAGCTATTAGTTCCATTACGGGGCTTTAAAATCTCTTCATGTGCTTTACTTATGCAATTCTAAAGGGGTGCTAGAAAAAAGTGACCCATGCAATGGAATTTCAGGGGACAGCAATAATCAATTCCTGATGTCACTGATGTTTTGTCATTGCACAGGGAGTCCTCTGATTGTCAAGGAAAAAAGGATATTAAGGATCTTCTTTTTATCCAGAACTTTTATATTCAAAATTATTATATTTTAGGGAATTTTAAAAAACTTCAAATGAGAAGAGCTTTTGTGTAGTAGAAAAGAGTGAATACATAGAAGAGTGCTTTCCAAACTGATTCTGATATGAATAGATATTACTCAGAAAAAAATACATTTATCGGTCAAGTAATTTATGCGGCCTTGCATCATGTCTTTTTCTTTTTCTTTTCACTAGAGCCTGTTATAAAACTAGTGTTCTTTGGTAAAAATACTTTTAGGAAACGTCAACTTAGGGATATGGTATCTAAGTGAGAGAGGAGCTCCATGTGCTCCATTTTGTAGCACACGGGGTGTGGAGAAAAATAAGACAGGAAAAGAGCTTCTAGCATGACCAATGGGATTTAGTGACCAGTAAACATCACTGGGAGAAATTAGCAGGATATTAAAGTTTCTGTTCATCCATTGGACCAGTCTTTATACAAATATATGTTTACCAAAAGCCTACTAGATACAAGAGATGCAAGAAAAAAACAAGAGAAACATTGTAACTAGTAAGAAGAAAAAGAAAAATTCAGCAAGAAGTAAGAGTCAAAGATGTCATTGCTGTTACAGAGAAGAGAGAGAGAGCAGACCAAGTCCCTGGGAAGAAAGGAGGCCACAGGGAGTTTCCCGGAGCAGGAATCTTGGACGTGGAGGTTCATTAACTAAAAGGCCTCATTAATTCCCCTGCATGTTTTAAGAATAAACAACATTTTGAAGTCGATGTGCCCAAGATTTCTTGCAAAGTGTAGAACGAATTCAGCTGCTTATAATCTGCATCTAGTGCATCAGGCGTACGCTTTCTACTGTATGCCCACAGACAGCTAAGGTACTACCTTCCTTATTTCTATCAAAACTATCCATGAAGCATTCTTCATGCACAAGAAGAGGGACAGCAGAAGGGAATGGAAAAGGGATAGAGCCACTGGACATGGCTCCCTCCTTCAAAGATAGTTTTGGTCTATTTAGAGATGTTTATGCATGTGATTTCGGGGAAGCATACGAATGGCGGTGGAAAGAAAGCAATGTGGTTCATCTTCATACTAGAGAAGGAAGGGATATTTGGCTGAGAAATCACCGAGGCTGATATAAAGATGGCAGCTTCTGAATTGGACCTCAGGGCCTTGACAACTGAAGGGGGAGCGTACTAAGGAGTATTGGCTCACAGGATGACAAAGTGAGGTCCCACAACAGCCTGTCTGCAAACTGAGGAGCAAGGAAGCCAGTCCAAGTCCCAAAGCTGAAGAACTAAGAACCTGGAGCTGACGTTTGACGGTGGGAAGCATCCAACAGCAGAGAAAGATGGAGGCTGGGCGATGAAACAGTCTCGTCCTTCCATGTGCCTCTGCCTGCCTTTATTCTGGCCTTGCTGGCAGCTGATTAGATGGTGCCCACCCAGACTGAGGGTGGATCTGCCTCTCCCAGTCCACTGACTCAAATGTTAATCTCCTTTGGCAACACCCTCACAGATACACCCAGGAACAACACTTTGCATCCTTCAATCCAATCAAGTTGACACTCAGTATTAACCATCACAGATTTGAAGCACTGGATAGGTGAAGAAGACAAAGAAAATCACAGTGAGACAGGTAGTTGGAGATGGCTAGGCATAAGTGTGTGCAGGAGTGAGGGAGACATAACATTGAGAGAGTGAATGGTGCTGGGCCAGAAGAGTCCGTCCACAGAAGAACGTACCACTGCCTGACAGGCACCAGGGCCACGGGGACATTGCTAACAGGCCCAGGTTGAAGGCTTAGCCTCAACTCTTTCCTAATAATGCCAAAAAACATGGCTGGGGAAGGGCACCCCACTGGCTAAAGGACTGAAATAACATTGCAGCAGGCAACTGGAATGCCTAATTGTAACCAAAGTGTATTTTAAGACATTTTTCACAGTGAACGCTTTGTCAGGGGTTGCTCAAAAGGGATTATATGAAATAGATGAAGCAGAAAATTACCCAAACTCTGAGTCAGTAGGAGAACAGAACAGATTTTAACAGATTTGACTAAAGGAGCAATGATAAATGATAACAGATATGTTCTAAATATACTAAAAATTAAATTATTTCTATTAGAAAATACAGATTTTGTAATATTTAGTCAATTTTTAAAAACACCAGCAAGTGTCTTATAACATGTATGACACAAAGTGGTGTTAGATGTTGAGGATACACAGATGACAGAGACAAATCCTTCAATTAAGTAGCTCACAGTTGGAGAGGGGCATGAATAAGCTTGAAAAGACCAGTTAAAAATGGCACAGTGAAGGGGCTAGGAGGCTGCAAAGAGGGAGAGTAACACACGCTCTCCTGGAATTGGTCTCCTGGGCTTGCAAACCCTTGCGCTCTGGGAGCTGTATTTATAAAAATATGAATCGCATGTGATAAGCATATCTACAAGGAGTTTGCTACAAAGTTATGAGTTTTTCCAACCTTTTTCAAAAATTTCACACATTCCAGGCACATTAGACACAAAATGTGTATGTGTTTTGATTTGAGATGCACTTTTCTTTCCCAATTCTCATAGAATCATGGGCAGAAAACTGGAGATGATGTGGAAATCAAATTCTGACAAACCCAGGGTCGAATTCCACTGTAACAAAGCTCTAATGAACCACATGGCTGTGGACAAATTAAGTTTCCTCCCCTGAGCTTCAATCTCTTCACCTGCAAAAGAAGGGTAATACAGTTGATTCTTGTAGGATTAAGGCGGGGAAAAAGGGTTATAAAGTGTCCAGAGCTGAGCCTAGCACAGAAGAGGTGCTCAGTTCATTGTACCTATTGTCACTATGATAACGATTATTTTATCCTAAGTGAACAATTCCTTTGTATATCTCTAATTGTCTCAAAACATGTTATATAATTACCAAGGAAAAATATACTTTTATATTTTAAAATAAATAAAATATTTATAATATATAATAAAATATTAATATTAAAATTTTCTAAAATAGTCTACATAACACATGATGGAACAAAAAGCAAGATCTAAACACAGACACACAAATGCCCCCACAGACGCACACACGGAGGCAGCCACTGACAATCATCTGGGCCTTCCTGACATAGATTCTTACACAGGTGATAGAGGACAGTACCCCTGGGCTGGCATCAATGGATGCTGTACCGTCAGGGACTCACGTGCACAAGGGAACACTAGAGTCCCAACACGATCTGGCTGTGGGAGCTTACTTGAAACAGACCACACATGTCATTGCCCACTAGCGCCTTAGCAGATGCTGATGTTCTGTAAAAGAGGGACCTTAACGTCTAGTGTCTGGCGTACTCATAGTTAACTTCTAAAGTGACAACCGGGCAGCGGTATGACTCAGAGATACTGGATATTTCCTCCCCTTTCTACGAAGAGTCTCAACAGTATCTGCAAACAGCTTTGAAGGAAGAGTACCTAGAAACACAGTCCTGAATTCTGTTTAACAAAGATAATTAAAAAATAATGATAAAACCTGAGTATAGAAGGTGTTTATTCATACTATTCTAGGAAAAAGAAAATATGTCACGAACTTGGAGATAAAATCAGAATTCCTTTGCAACAGATGGAGAAGGTAAGAGCTTACATACACTGAGAACTCCTAAAGCCAAGTGTATAGCCCGGTCAGCTCTCTGACACAGAAACCACCACAGCCCAATTGAGTGAATAAAGACAACTAGGACTCAGGGAAGCAGTTCCCAAAAGTCACTCACACGGTGAGCAGCTGTCAAAGTTTTAACCTAGGATGCCCCAACTGCAGGGCTCATGTTCTTTCCATTGCTTAGATCCCTTAAGCTGAGGAACAATGTTCTCTCTGAATTAGGTTGGGCTTATCTCTTTTAACCCCAGTCCCTGGCATGTATTAGGTATTCCATACATTTTTGTTAAAGGACTGGATGAATGGGTGCAGCATTATTTGTTGAACTATCCATTTGCATTTGTGATCATCTGTTTTCAACATTTGCCCGCACATTCTAAGCAGGGAGACACACCTTTAATCTCTCTAACTTTTTCCCTAGAAAACTCTGGAAGGGGAATTCCCCTAAACATTAGTTTCTGTTGGTACTCTCTGTTTTTCCCACTCCATTCTAAGTAGAGAGCTGGCCTTTGTGCTTCATTGCCTGAAATTAGGATGAAAAACAGGAAGAGAAGTGAGAGCTCTTGCAGGCAGCAGAAGAGAAAGGCAAAGATTCTCAGATTTGGAAGGGGTGTACACACGGGTTCCTGTGAGTCATCAGGCCCTATGGCTGGCTTCGCCTTCAGAAGCCAGAGAAGTACTAGAGTTTCTATCCCAAGACAGAATGGACAGTGATACTCTCAAGGTAGCTGCATCTGGACATCAGGGTTCTTCTTCTCAAAAATATTTCTAAGCCCCAGCCACAGCACAAGAACCCAAAAGCTGAGCTGCTCCCAGAAGCTAGGAGGTTTTGGAGCCTCAAATGGTTAATGGTAAGCACAGCAACCCACAGGTCAGAGGCCCCTCCAACATTGTATGGTTTCTGTGTAAGCTTCCTCTGTTCTTGTGCAATCCAAAGAAAGAAGAAGAAGCCCAATAATCCCTAAGATTCAGTCCAGAAGCACTGGGTGTCAGAGTTATAATGAACTTGTGGAAAGTAAATATAATAAATTGATTGCCCTGAATTTCAAAGACTCAATCTCACCATACTTAAATGTATTAAGGAGAATAAACTTGATGTTTCAGAAAGGAAGGTGAAAGAGGAGTGCCTTTGAGGACCCATCGTGTAATGGAAAGAGAAAAAATGTGCAGTGTTCGCTCAGAAGCATTGCTTGGCCCTGAGTTCCACAGTGGTGAAAAGAACTCATGGCCAGCTCCCTCTTCCCTCCTGAAAAAGGGACTGGCATCCAAAGAAAGGACAGCTGGAATAGGAAGGTCAGAACCAGACCTAGGGGCTCAAGGTCTCAGTGAAGACTCGGGCACCGTAAGTGGTACAAATATGTTGGTGCTTCCAAACTCAAAAGGTCATGGACTGTTGGACCAAGAGCATCTCAGTGGTACTTGGAGATGAGGTCCGTAGAAGCCTTCTGGAATCATGGGCACTGTGTGGTCCCTGAGACCTCTGCCTACTGGGGATGGAGTCCAGTCAAGCTCAGTTTCATATGCCCATCAACTTCCTATCACAGAGACTTGGAGTCTGATACAATTGTATTTAAAAAATACTGTAACAAGATATTTCTTGCACAACCTATGTGATAAATCAAGATTAATTCCTGCTGTAATCCAGTAAGTTCTCAGATTTACAGTGGAGGCCCATAACTGCAATAACTAATTTTTTATGCCCATAGAAAATATTTATGGGGGTACTTTACAGTTCACAGAGGAAGTACCACAGGTTATAGGAAGAGGTGTTCTGAGGTTTCACAGGGGAGGGTTATAATGTATGACCAATGCTCTAAAACAGACTTGGACCACAGTGTAAGATTAAAAACAAAAAAAACAAAACTAGCAATTCAAGATATATTTATATTTTATATTTTCTGCAATAAACTGTCCCAGATGTGTCATAGTGTTTCTAAAATTTGAATAATAGAAAGATCCCTTTTAAAGGAAAGAAATTTTGTCAGACTCTGCAGAATGCATTCATGGAGCCCTGGAGTTCACAGTCACATGAAACCAGTCCAATTATAGAAACATATCTCCTCACTAAGAATTATGACAAGAAGGACCTCCTATCGTCCTAACTGATGACACTTTTCTTAATATTATTATTAAAGTGTGTGTGTGTGTGTGTGTGTGTGTGTGTATTCCCAGGAAAGGCATCATCTCTTGAGTTTACATCTGCAGATACCAAGGGGTCTGTGCTCCTTAATTTGAGAGTCCTGTTCTCAAGTGTGGGTGGTCATTCACAGCACTCACAGAATTTAGATAGAGGAGCTTTCTAGAGCCAGAACCTCTGAGTTAGAGTGATAACCCTGGTGGGTACTGGGGAGGCCGCAAGTACTATGACCTGGCCTAGCTAGTCCTCCTTCATCACTCATTTCTATTAATCCTGACAAGATACTTGCTAACAAGGAAGAGGAGAGGGAGAGAGGACATGGTGAAGGTAGACTCCGTCATTACCAACAAATCAGCAATACATCAAATCATGGTAGAGGATAGATCACTTAATTACAGAACTACAAAGAGAACCCAGAGTCACATGAGTTGGATGCAAATCTTCATGGAGAAATGATTTTATTTCTGGAGTTTCAGCCTCTTCCTTTGTAAGATGAGCAGGTGGTGAGGTGTCTGTGAAGGTTCATTTCCAGGGTCTTTCTACAACTAATAGTTCTTCCTTGTTCCATGGTTTAAAAAGTAATTTTACATTTATTCTTATTTAATCTTCATAACAACTAAAGACTGTAGTCTCCATTTTATTGATGAGGAAAGCAATGTACAGAGAATTTCGACTCAGGAGCTAATAAGGGATGGATTGGTGCCATATTATTGGTCTCTAGGATCTGGAATGCCACCTTTTTCTCTTACAGAGCAGGGTTTTGGGTTCTTAGGCTTCACAGGAGCTATGTCTTTGGAAAATAGGACTGGAAAGAAAGCATGACAGAAAAGGTGTGAGGGAAGATTTCCCTGTGGCTCCTTAGATGTATTGATTCCTCTTTGCAAATCTACCTGGTTTTCTGATCCCTGTTGTTATTTCTGATCTGGGCCTTTCGATGGTTTAAAACCAAAGGGATTATTCAAAACACAGTGGAAAATTCAGGAGCTTTCTCATGCCTCTGCCTCTGTTCTATTCATTCAGCATTTTCACTTGTCCTTCTCATTCTAATCTCCACCATTGTACCCTAGATCTCCCAGGTTGCCAGCCTTGACCTAGCCAGGCTGCAGAAATGTGAGCCTATGCTGGAGAATGGGGATCCTGTTTCAGTGACAGCCAGCTCATTTCTCAACTGTGAGATTTCATTAGGATAGGGACCAAGCTGACTGCAAGTGATGCTGTTTGCATGCAACCATCTCTCAGTATCCCACGGTAAGTGATTATATAAACTTATTGAGGAGTAAGCCTCAGATCACATGAATATAGATTAGAAGAGCAAGGTCCAGCGTAATCTGAGTTCCATCTAAACTGCCTTGCAAAACCCCATGAAGTCACCCTTACTGAGGATTCTTATTTTCAACAATGTTTTCTTACAGCGCATGAAAACCAGCCAGACATGCGATGCTAAACCAAACACTGTTTTCTATGGATTTAGCTCCCACCAACCTTGGATTGAAAAAACAGAAGAAGAAAAAAGATTTGATGAACCCAGCATGGATGTATTTTACGCCAACTAAAGCCACAACGAGGTGACAGCATCTGGTTTTCATTTAAGCTAAAATTATTCAAAATAACAACAATAATAATGCATCCAAGCACTGTCAGCATTATTTAGTAATTCTCTGAGAAGTTTCTTCCCCTCCCCAAAATGCTGGCAAGAAACGTCTTCTCTGCTGAAGGAGCTGGAAACTCATTCAACTCTCTCTATGCTCTTCAGTTGTTGCTTAATGAGGAGTGCAATGATGTGGCGTGCATCTCTGTCACATCAGTACCCTGGAAACCACAGTCAAGAAACGTCTCACAGAATGACTCCACCATGACAGAAACAACCGAGAGGGCGAGCAGTTTCTCTGACGCCAGTGCCAAAACCCCATTGGCAAGAAGAGTGAAGTCAGCCTTACAACATGCACAATTACTGCTTCCTGACCAAACGGATCCCACTTCTTCTAAACTCTGTGCGAGGTGGTAAGCAGGAGAGATGGGAAGGGAGTGAACAGGTTGATGCCTTTTCCACACCATATTGCTGGTTGATATTTATGTGTAAGAGAAGAAAAAATATTACTTCACACATTTCATTATGTCACCTATTTTGATGTCCTGCAATTACAAAATATGATAACAGCCTTTTTTTATACTGAAATTATCATGATCTGGGGGCCTCACTGGCCTAGTAAATAGGTTGAAATTTTCCAGGAAAATGCAAATTCAAAGAATCCCTGTATCTCTACCAGAAAACAAATAAATTTTAAAATAAAATGATTTTTTAAAAAAATGAAACAAAATACCAAAAAATATCAAGTATTGACAAGGATGTAAAGCAACTGGAATTCTCATATATTGTTAGTAAGACTTCAAAATGATACAACTACTTCTGAAAACAGTTGAACAGTTTTTATAAAGTTTCACACATACTTTCTTTATAACCCAATATTCCCACATTTGGGTATTTACATAAGAAAAATAAAAACAAAGGAGGGGAAAATGGCAGACAGGAGGCAGGACTAACTTGCAGCTCCCTCTCAGATGGACAGAGCAGTGTGTGGAGACCCATATCAGGTCTTTTGCTCCAAGAACTATGGCAGGATCTTAACAAGAAAGCCAAGAAAATCTACAGATCCTTTGAAGGAGGTGGATCGCTGGGCTGGAGGGGGACAGCGAGGAACTGTGAATTGCCTTGCTTTCTCAGCTGGGAGGCTTGTAGCCTGGGGCAAGTTCTCAGCCCTGCTGGTGGGCTACCTGGAAATAAACTTAGTGCTACTGGGGGAGCACAGTGCGAGTGAGACTGACCTTTTGGGCGGTGGCTGAATGGAAGAAGGGTGAGCCCTGTGGCTGCTGCTTTCCCCCACTTCCCTGGACCTGCACGACACAGCAGAAGCAGCCATAATCCCCCTGGAAACACAACTTTATTGGCCTGGGAACCACGCTCCCATCCCCCACAACAGCCGCAGTAAATCCCACCTAAATAGAGACTGAGCTCGGACATGCCTAGTCCTGCCTCCACCTGATGGTCTTTCTCTATCACCCCTGGCAGCAGAAAACAAAGGACATAGTATCTTGGGAGCTCATGGGCCCTGCTCACCACCTGATTCTCCCTGTACTCCTGCCAACTGATGAGCTCTTGAAAACACCACCGTGAATTTTTGGACACTCAACACAAAGCAAGTGCACTTAACAAAAATACAAGCAAGGACATTCACAGAGTCCACTTCATTCCTGCTACCTTCACCAGACCAGGTACTAGTGTCCATGGCTTAGAGACCTGAAGATGGGTCACATCACAGGACTCTTTGCAGGCACTCCTCAGTACCAGCCAGAGCCTAGTAGTTGTACTGAGTGGCTAGATCCAGAAGAGAAATGACAATCACTGGGGTTTGGCTCTAAGGAAGCCCCATCTCTAGAGCAAAGGGGAGAACTCCACATCAAGAGAGCACCACGTCCAACAAAAGAACCTGAACAGCAGCCCTTGAATCCCAGATATCCCCTCTTACATACTCGCCCCAAATGAGAAGAAACCAGAAAACTAATTTTGATAATATGACAAAATAAGGTTCTTTAACACCTCTGAAAGATCACACTAGCTCACTAGCAATGGATGAAAACTAAGATGAAATATCTGAATTGCCAGAAAAAGAATTCACGAGGTCTACTATTAAGCCAAACAAGGAGGCAAAAGAGAGGTAAAGTCCAACTTAAATAAATAAAAATAAAAGATACAGAATATGAATGGAAAAATCTCTAGTGAAATAGATAGCAAAAATAAAAAACAACCATAACTTCTTGAAATGAGGGACACACTTAGAGAACTGCAAAACGCACTGGAAGGTCTCGTCTCAGGAATATAATCAAACAAGTAGAATAAAAAAACTTCAGAGCTCAAAGTTGAGGCTTTCTAATTAACCCAGTCTAACAAAGACAAAGAAAAAGAAATTAAAAAAATGAACAAAGCCTCCAAGAAGTTTGGGAGTATGTTAAATACTCCATACCTAAGAATAACTGGTGTTCCTGAGGAATAAGAGAAATCAAAAAGTTTGGAAAACATATTTGAAGGAATAATCAAGGAAAACTTACCTAGCCTTGCTAGAGATCTAGACATTCAAATACATGAAGGTCAGAGACCTGTGAAATTCATCACAAAAAGATCATCACCTAGGCACACAGTCATCAGGTTATCTAAGGTCAAGATGAAGGAAAGAATCTTAATAACTATGAGGCAAAACCATCAGGTAACCTATAAAGTAAAACATAGCATATTAACTGCAGATTTCTCAGCAGAAGCCCTACAGGCTAGTAGGGATTGGGGTCCTATCTTTAGCTTCCTTAAACAATTAACAGCCAAGAATTTTGTATCCAGTGAAACTAAACGTCATAAATGAAGGCAAGATAAAGTCTTTTTCAGGCAAATGTCAAGAGAATGCGCCAATACCAAGCCAGCACTTCAAGAACTGCTAAAAGAAGCTTTACATCTTGAAACAAATCCTTTATATATTACATATGTTATATATATGACATTTATATGTATTATATATGTTATATTTATTATATATATGATATAATAAATACACACACACACACACACACGCACACACACACACACACACACACACCATGGAATAGCCACAAAAAGGAATAAAATAAAGGCATTTACAGCAACACGGATGGAACTGGAGACCATCATTCTAAGTGCAGTAACTCAGGAATGGAAAACCAAATATCATCGTAAGTTCTCACTCATAAGTGGGAGCTAAGCTTTCCAGACTCAAAGGCATAAGAATGATACAATGGAGTTTGGGGATTCAGGGGAAAAGGTAAGAGGGGCGTGATAGATTAAAAAAACTACACTTCGGGTACAATGTACACTGCTTGGGTAATGGGTGCACCAAAATTTCAGAAATCACCAATAAAGAATTTATTCATATAACCAGACACCACCTGTTTCTCAAAATCCTATTGAAATAAGTAAATACATAAAAATTAAAAGAAACCATGTTCACACAGGACTTGTATGTGAATCATCAACTTTTCTCATAATAGCAAAAAATTAAAAACCATCCAAGCATTCATCAACAGTTGAATAAATATATTACTGTAGTTTTACACAATAAAACACTGCTCAGTAATAAAAATGAATGAGTTAGTAATGTCTGTAACAACATGAATATTAAAAACATTATAATTAGCAAAAGAAAAAAGATACAAAATAGTTCAAATAGTATAATTTCACTTATGTGAAATCCTAAGAAAACCAAAATTAATATGCTATCACAAAAAGCAGGTCGATGATTGCCAGAATTAAGGGATGTAGCAGTTTGACCATAAAGAAGAGTGAGATAACTTTTGGGGATGATGAAATATGTCAATTGTGATGCTGATTGCATGAGTGTATATGTGTATTTGTCCAACATTGAATTGTCCATGTGAATTGGGTAAATCTGATTACAAATTATAGCTTTAAAACTTTTTTAAATGCATCTCTAGGTCATTTGTGGTGACTTACACCTGTAATCCCAGCACTTTGGGAGGGTGAGGTGGGTGGATCACCTGACATTAAGAGTTTGAGACCAGCCTTGCCAAGACGGTGAAACTCCATCTCTACAAAAAAAGAAAGAAAAAAAAAGAAAAGAAGAAAAAATACAAAAATCAGCTAAGCATGGTGGCACACGCCTGTAATCCTAGCTATTTGGGAGGCTGAGGCAGGGGAATAACTTGAATCTGGGAGGTAGAGGTTGCAGTGAGCCAAGACCACGCCACTGCACCCCACCTGGGTGACAGAGCAAGGATCTGTCTCGAGAGAAAATAAAAATTAAAATTAAAAAATGAATCTCTACCGTTCCTGAAGACTTCTGTGCACTCCTTGCGTGTGCTTCAGCTTGAGTCCTCTAGTCTTTCCCCCTTACTCCATGCCTTATTGTCAGGCACAGGTGTAATGAAAGTCAAACTAGAGGACAACTTAGAAACGCCACAGCATCTTAATGGCATTGGTGGAAGTTGGGGTCAGAAAAGAGAAATGACCATTTGGAAGGGTGAGGCCTCCTGGAAGAACCTTCTTGGACAATGCCAGGAGAATGGGACTTTGTTTTTTCTAAGGATAAACTTCAACTCCTGTGAAAAAAAAAAAAAAAGTAAATCCTCCCAAAGCCTATGATGTCCCTTTTGTGTAAGATCCTTGGTTTCATCCTACGCCTATTCAGAGGAAGATGACTTCTTGCTCTCAGAAATGTCCTCCTGGATCTCTGTGGCTTAGTGTCCTGCCTAGTGACCTACCAGCCCAAAATTAAGTGAAAACCCCTCCCCTCCGGCCCGCCTTCCCTCTCTCACCCTTACTCCCTCCTCTGCACAAGAACAGCTTCAAGTGTAACATTCATCTACCCTTGATAGGCCAGAATAAGACAGAACACTGATTCCTTTTAAGAGAAGAAGAACAAATGTGTCGTGTACTCTATAAACTGAATAAGACAATCTCAATAGTGTGTATCCTAAAGCTTAAGTTGTTTAGTCTTAAATAAAACAGATTCTATGGAATGATACACCAAGCCATGTTTCTCCATCATAGTATAAAATAAAAGTAAATCATCCATACCCCTCTTATAAACAAATGTTTGCTGAAGAACAACTCCACACAAAATGTTTTCTGAAAGATGTATGTGTGTATGAACACACACATATGCACACATACAATATTAAAAAACAAAGCCCCAATAATATTTCTACACAGAAAAATCTAAATCCAGATTTCAGAAAAAAAAAAAAAAAAAAANAAAAAAAAAAAAAAAACAACTAACTCCTCTCACTGTAGTTAACTCCTCTGCTAAGATATCCAAATGTATGATTAACAGGACACAGGAAAAGGAGAAAGAGGTAGAGAAGAAGACATAAAAAGCCGTCAATCTTGGCTTGAGAAAATGCATTTTACAAGTTAAAGCTGTGCCTTTTAATTGATCCTTTGGCATTAGTGCAGCTACAAACACAAATGCAGGTTCCCTGAATAATCCAGGATAGAAAGACAAACAGATGTACAAACAGATAAACATTCACATGTATACACATATACACAGACAAACAGACAATGGATACATAAAACATCGATTTTTGAATTCTTGTAAAGAATTCTGACTTCACACAAAATATCTCCATTGACCCTCGGAAGTCAATTCCGGTTTGAGGAACACTTGACAGGAAATCTTTTTTTAAGGCATAGAAAAAGGAGACCTGTGTCTCAATTCCGTTACAATGAAGCAAGCAGGCTATAGGCATTTTCAACCCCATGAGTAACATAAACGACATAGTGGCCTCTTCATGATGAAGCTAAAACCGTCAAGTGTAAAAGTTGGACATCACCCAAAATTTTAGAAACAGCCAGAGATTTGCAGTCTCTTAGCTAGAACATCAGCTTTTTATTTGTTTGCTTTTTTTTTTTCCTGGGGCAAAGGAGAGTGACTAGTAAGAAAACTGACATCTGTTGTTCGCCTTCTATATGCCACACATTTTGTACATATATTCCATATATCACCAGTTGCAACTTAATATAATTCTGTAATTTAGAACCAGCAACCAAGAGTGGCAATTTGAAATCATTTTACACTATTGCAGAAGATACAGATGGAGCTTAAAAATCTTCCATGACGCTTCAAATCATTTAACTCTCATAGTTTCTATGCTTCCAGAAAGATTAACTATTTTATGTGTGTGTTTTTCATTAATATCTATTTTGCCCCCTAGACTATTGTGTGCATTAGGGAACTTGTCACGCCTAGATTTTGCAAACCACGGTATCCCCAGTTCCTAGTATGTGTAGCATGTGGGTCTTCTTGTATTAAAGATTCAATTAAAATTTGTTAAATGAATGAATGAGTACATTGTGGTTCATTTTCTCCATATCACTTATATCCATAGCACACGTTGATTTTCTCAGTTTGGGGAAGCAACCCTTAAACTCCTCTCTGTTGAAACAAAGGGCACGATATTAACACCACCACCTGAAAACTGAAGTATGGAGTTATGAGCAGGAAGCTAAAAATAGTTTCCTCTGATAATAGCTTCATCTGACAAATGTTAGGCTCTTTAAAGCCTCCTTCTTGTAGACACAGGGCAAAGCAATATGTTCACAGTTGTCAAGTAACACTCCTTGCTGAAATTTAAGTATGAGAAAACCTGACAGTGAACCACAGCAGGCTCTTAAGTCCTGGTTGCATAATATCGCCTAGGAAAATGGGTGTTTTTCAGATTAACTTGAATGCCAAAGCTGAAGCTATGAACATAATTATAACTGATGTTTTTGTTCGCCTGCATGACAGATAGCGAGAATGTATTGTCTCATAAAGAAAATAATCTATTTTTTAGAAGAGAAGAAGAAAAATGGCTCACGGTATTAAGGAACAAAATGGGTACTATTTCTTCTTCCATTTGTGCTAACCTGCATTCTTTGGTGGTAAAGATGTAACTCAGATCTAAGTCGTGAGGAATATGTGGCTTGTTAATCTAGCAGAAATAACAAAGACAGATCACTACTAGCCCATCTGATGGATTCAATAGTCTAGCTAAATTGGCCTACTTGGAAAAGAGCCCAACAATAATAACAATACAATTATAATAACAAACTTCAGTGAACATTCGTTGAGTGTCTTCTGTTGCCAGGTGCTATTACAGATGATGGAGATGTACCAGTGAGCAAAGCAGGTAAAAGTTAAAATAGCTTTCATGAAGTCTGCCTAACAAAAACTGTCTCCCCAAATCACCCATGCATGTTACAGGTTTGCTTTGAGGCTATAGATGAACTATAGAGAAAGGGGGGAAAAAAGTTTGTCCGCACTAATTTCCAAATTAGAGAGTATGTATCGGAAGCCCCAATCTATTCTAGTAACTTTGCACCTCAAAGCCATTTAGTCATCTATGGGCATGTTCTAGCATTTTGTCATCTTTCTACACTTTAAACTGAATAGGACAAGGAATGAAAAGAATGTGGTTTGCTGCTTACTATCTTGGAATCAAAAGCTGATGTTTAATGGAATAAGTTTAGTTCGTACATCAAATTGTTAATGCTCAGTTCTCGTAGTTTATGACCTATCAGTGGCACTTGGAATAATAGGTCACATCCTCTCTTTGACAGACATTTTTCACTTGGCTCTCAGAACATCACTCTGTCTGTCTTCAATTCCTCTGATCATGTATTCTCAAACTCTTTGCATGTGTCCTGCTTCCATCCTTGAATTATTTAATGGCAATGCCCCAAGGCTTGGTCCTAAGTTTTCTTCTACTCTTTTCTCTTTTTTTAAACTAACTCCATTGGGAATCTTCAACCCTATGTCTTTAAATATCAATTGTAGAGCCTTTAAAGAATACCTGATATCAGATGTATCCCTCCACTATACACAAAAAAATATCTGAACGAGATATATAAACCAACTGTTAATGAGAATTGAACAGCAGTCATGTTGGGCCCTGCTCCTGAGAGAAGAGATTAAATGAGGTGAACACTGTATTCACTTCTCCTTTCTCTGCAGCAGCATTTTCCAAATAGCTATGTGGGGAAATAGAGCCTGGCAGAGTACCGTACTTTGGTGGTAGAAACAGAGATAAAACCTTTGGAATAGTAATGTATCAGAGATTTTGGAGGTAGGTTAAAAGAGATAAGTAAGCCACAAAGAAGTATCCAAAAACATTCTCCATAAAATGCACCTTTGGTCTTTAGACAGCTTCTACAGAACAAGGTTCCAGGAGGCCTAGAAGACAGCGGCTTCTGGGAGGCTGGGTTCTGAACGGAGAGTGTAAGATCACACAGCTCTGGAGAGGCACTAGGCTTGGGGCCCAGCCAAACCCTATCCTTGGCAACAACATAAGCACTGGATTGTGACCCCGGACAACAGAAAACAAGGCAATGCCCCAACAGGAACGATTACATGCTAAGAAAAGGAACCGGTTCCAGTACAAAGGGAGTCATCAACATAACCCTATTCCAAGAGAGCCTAAAACAAAGGTCTCACAAGAGCAAAGTAATCTGCCACTAACTGAACTACCTGTCTGTCAAGAAAAATCAATATGTTTTAGAAGATAACATAATTCAGAAACTCTACAACATGTCATGCATAATGTCTAACATACAACTGAAAATAATAGACATATGCAGAGACAGGAAAAATGATTGATAATTAGATGATAATATTATTAATGAAAGTGTACAAAGACATGATCCAGGCTGGGTGTGGTGGCTCATGCCTGTAATCCTAGCATTTTGGGAGGCTGAGAAAGGCAGATTGACCAAGCTCAAAAGTTCGAGACCAGCCTGGGCAACATGGTGAAACCCATCTCTACTAAAATACAAAAAAAATCAGCCAGGTGTGGTGCAGGCATCTGTAATCCCAGCTACTCAGGAGGCTGAGGCATGAGAATTGCTTGAACCCAGGAGGCAGAGGTTGCAGTGACCCAAGATGGTGCTGCTGCGCTCCAGCCTGGGCAACGAAGTGAAACTCTGTCAAAAAAAAAAAAAAAAAAATCCAGTTATTGGAGCTGTCATGTAAGCAAATTAGCAAAAAATATATTAAAAAGAATAGAAAAAAGGTGGACAGAATAAATGATGGAATATTTAATAGAGAATATGAAACTAAACAACTAAATGGACATCCTAGAACTGAAAAATATAATTTCTGAAATTAAGATCTCATTAGAGCAATTTAACAATAGATTGGATTGGGAAGAATATACCATTTGTAATCTTAAAGGCAGGCCAGTAGAAAATGTTTGGCCTGAAACACCAGAGAGGAAAAAAATAGGCAATAAGAAAACAACAAGTCATAAGAAATACATGAGACACAGCCAAAATAATTAACATGTATGTAATGAAAGTCAGAGAATAAAAAAGGGGAGAGAATGGGACAAAAGCAATGTTTGAAAAGACATCAACACACAGCAGGAGATTGTATTGATACACACAGATGGAGTATTCCTTACTGGATATGCTTAGGACCGGAAGTATTTTGGATTTTCAATTTTTGTGAATTTTAGAATATTTGCATATATATAATGAGATATCTTGAGGATGGGACTTAATCCAAATGCAAGACTTATTTATGTTTCATATACACCTTATACATATAGCCTGAATGTAATTTTATATAATATTTTAAATAACTTTGTGCATCAAGGTCCACATGCACTGAACCACCTGAAAGCACAGGTGTCACTATCGCAGCCACTTATGTAGATAGTCCAGGCTTGTTTGGCATCAACATCATTCCTGACTCTGAATGTATACAGTACCGATAATCATTCATTTTATCGCACTTATTCACACATAAGTGCTTAACAGTAAAAGGTACGACAATTAATACAGTGAAAAAGATCCTGTGTTCAGGGTGACAGTGGCATCACCAGAACAGCTGCATCAGCTGTTAAACAGCGGACTACAGTAGGCTTACAGTCTCCACTTTTGATGGTGTGTTTTGATTAAAAGGTTACTGTATTTTGTTTTTCTTAGGTGAAAAGATACACGAGAAGCAGTTAAGGGACCAGGAACTGGATCCTCTAGGAATGAAAAGACATCCTGAATAAATTGTGTTGTGCACTTGCATTTTGACTAAACTGTGAAATTTTCTACATGTTCAAAAAAAATTTTTTTTTTTTTTTGAGACGGAGTTTCGCTCTTGTTACCCAGGCTGGAGTGCAATGGCGTGATCTCGGCTCACCGCAACCTCCGCCTCCTGGGTTCAGGCAATTCTCCTGCCTCAGCCTCCTGAGTAGCTGGGATTACAGGCACGCACCACCATGCCCAGCTAATGTTTTTGTATTTTTAGTAGAGATGGGGTTTCACCATGTTGACCAGGATGGTCTCGATCTCTTGACCTCGTGATCCACCCGCCTCGGCCTCCCAAAGTGCTGGGATTACAGGCTATTTTGAAGCATTTCATTTCAGATTTTGGATTTTTTGGATTAGGGATGCTTGATTTATATATACACACACACAGGCGCACACACATGCAGAAGGAGAGAGGGAGAGAGAGAGACAGAAGGAAAGAGGGAGAGAGAGAGACCTAGGCATTGCCATGGCCATCAGATTGTCAGAGAAGAACAATATGAATTTGTGCTAATTATGGCTAATTTTACACAGAAACTATGAAAGTCCCAAGACACTGAATAACATTTTTAAACCATGTATAGGGAGTTGGGGGCAGGCAACTAGTAAAAGAATTTCAAAAATGAAGACAATATTAAAATATTCTCATTAAGACAAGGTAAATATTCCAGATCTTGACTTTATCAATATCAATATCCTGGTTGTGAGTTTTGCAAAATGTGACCTTAATAGAAATTGGGGAAATAATACATGGGATTTCCCTGTCTTATTTCTTACAACTGCATGTGAGTCTATAATTACCTCCAAATAAAAGCTTGAATTAAAAAAAAAGTTTTTAGAAAAACAAACATGAAATATTTGGTTCCAGAAAACCTGAAGAACAAGAAATATTAAAGGAAGTTTTCAAAATTAAGAAAAGTGAATCCCTCTGGAAGCACAGCAATGCAAGACAAAATGAACAACTGAAGAGAGAGTAAACATGTGGGTCAATGTAAAAGATTGTTACCTAGGCCAGCCCCGGGGATGACACCTGTAATCCCAGCACTTTGGGAGGCCGAGGCAGGCAGATGACAAGGTCAAGGTATCAAGACCGTCCTGGCCAATAAGGTGAAACCTCGTCTCTACTAAAAATACAAAAATTAGCTAGGTATGATGGTGCATGCATATATTCCCAGCTACTCAGGAAGCTGAGGCAGAAGAATCGCTTGAACCTGGGAGGCAGATGTTGCCGTGAGCCGAGATTACACCACTGCACTTAAGCCTGGGCAACAGAGTGAGACTCCGTCTAAAAAAAAAAAAAAAAAAAAAAAAAATTAGAGGCTGTGATTTTGGATGGATATTGAAATTACCTTTAGCTATGAAAGACCTGGGAACAGAGAGGGAGCTTATAAGCCTAAAATATTCATGGGACACCTGCAATGTTCTAGGCACTTTTATCTGCATGCTCTGACTCCATATTCGCTCTTGATCTGATTTATTTATTTATTATGTATGCAAAGGGTGTGCCTATGTCGGCCTATGTGCCTGTGTGTGTGTGTGTATGTGAAAGAAACAATCTGTCTTATTAGAAACACCAACCATCACTACATACCTTCTTTATAATACAAGTATCAGTTGTTTTCAGACTTGTAAACCAAGCTTTACATTCTGATTTTAACATTATTTGATTATCTAAAGTCTTTTATTCACTGCCTTTATGCTGACTTTGTGCTTCCATCAGTTTCAATTATTTCATGCCTGACACTTACTTACCCAAACTATCCTGCATGCCGTGTTGTTTAAACAGAAAATTGAGCATTGCTTGAATTCGGTTACAAGGATTATACAGAAGAATATTGGAAATGAAAATGGTCCTATAAAATCTGAAACTTAGATTTGCCACAGATATTAAAATCATAATAAATTTATCTTTGGCAGGCATTCTTCATTTATCACATTCATCTTCATAATTACCTGACAATATATCATGCCCATTTACATTTCAGGGCAACAAGACTCAGCTCGTTAAGTGGCCTCCCCAAGCTGGACATCTTGTTATGATTATAGTTGTTACTCATTTTGCCCATTTTAAAATCTCTCACTCTTCTCAAACTGCCAGGCTCATAACAAACCTTTGCTTAGAATAACATTTCTGGCTTCTTCCTGATTACTAATTCCTTTTCTTATAGCTCTCCATGTTGTCTCTGGAGCACATGAGGGACTACGGGGCTGGCAGCCTCTGATAAGCCTCGCTGCTGAGTTCTCATCATGTGTCAGGTGCCATATTTGTGTGACCCAGATCCTCATTTCCATTCCCTAATCTGTCTCTCATCTGCAATTCCAACAGATTGTAAATCCCAACTATTGTCTCACTATGGGCATAGCCGGCCCCTTCATGGAGCTTAGTGAATTATGGTAATTGCTAATACGTGACAGAGTAACTTTAAAAAGAATTAAATTTAAATATTCATTATATAATGCCAACATTCTGAGGGTACCGAATACCTCTTAAACATAAGAAGATGTGTTGTGTGTATCACTGAACATAGTAGTTTAAAAATCTAACAGCTGGGGTGAGTATGTTTAACATCAGAGTTACAATGAAGAAGGCTATTACATCATGTCAGTGAATGTGAGCAGCTCAACAAGCAGTAGAATTATTGTGAATTTTTTAAAATGAAAAAGACCTTGGGCATCATCTACTTTAGTACTTTTGTCTTACAGGTTAGAAAATTATGCTCCAAACAGGGTCAGGGGACCATCAGCCAACGAGTAACAAAGTAAAATTACATTTTTAAAAAAATGTGTGCTTCATCTACTCTCTCCATGGTCATTTCATTAGCTACACAGCTCCCATGTTTACCTGAGATATAAAGAGGACATGATGGCCTTAACTTGCTTAAAAGCCTTAGATAATTACCTATTTTCCATGCGATAATATATAGACTCCCTAGCATAATTATTCATACCCTACAAAACCTCCCTCAGTCCACATTCTTATCACCAGCTGCTCTTCTCACTTTATGGAGTGCCCATTATGGAAGCCACAGCTGAGTTATAATTTTCTGAACCCTGGTACTCATTTCTTTCCTCTGCTTGATTAATCTTTACCTCCCATTTTTTGTTTTATTTTACCCAGCCCCCAAGCCCTATTTACTGCATACATGTTTGCCTTTCTATGGAGATTGTTAATTGTTTGAAGCTCAGAATAAAATCTTAAAAACGTCCTTAGCCCCTCCTAAAATTAGCATAACTCCTGGAAAATAGTAAACATGGAAAGAATAAAAGAGTAAAAAGGGCTTTCACCACGGGGAGGAAAACGACGACAAATGCAATCAGTGTTCTGTCAGTCTCCCACGTTTTCTCATTATCCCCACCCCAATTTCCATTCAAAGCAGGTCCCAGATAAGAGGGCGCCACCTTTATCTATTTTCTCTTGGTGGCTGAAGAGGAAGGTATATGGACAGAATTTAATAAAGTCTGATCAGCAAACTGAGCCAGGCAGCACCAAGACAAGGAAGCCAAATACTCCTGCCAGATCTGTGCCACCATCTGTCCACAACCCTGAGGAGTGGTCCCCAATGCCAGACTGTTTCCAAAGGTAATAGCAGGTCCAAGAATTGCATTAGCTTAGAAATTACACAACATTTAGTTTGCTATAAGCAGTAAGGGGTAAAATCAAACTAAAATGCATTATACTTGATAATTTGCAATTTTTCATGCATTTTCTTATTTAATCCTAACAACAAGTAGAAATCCTGAAATGCAGTAAATTTAACGTGTTCCAAAAATCGTGGAGCTCATAAGCAAGAGGAATAATTTTAAAATTTGTTAAACAGTTCCACTTCTTGCATGATAATATAAGGAAGTCTGTGGACCTGCTCTCCAGTAAAACTGGTGAAAATTAATTATTTAAAAAAAAACACAAAGGCATACATAAAATTAACAAATATTTATTTATTTATTTATTTATTTATTCAGACTGAGTCTTGCTCTATTGCCCAGACTGGAGTGTGGTGCAATCTTTGCCTCCCAGGTTCAAGTGATTCTTCTGCCTCAACTTCCTGAGTAGCTGGGATTACAGGCATGCACCATCATGCCTGGAGAATTTTTGTATTTTCAGTAGAGATGCGCTTTCACCATGTTAGCCAGGCTGGTCTTGAAATCCTGGCCTCATGTGATCTGTGTGACTCTGTGTCCCGAAGTCCTGGGATTACAGGTATGAGCTACCATGCACGACTACGAAATATTTATTTAAAAAATAAAATCAGTAAGAAAGCAAATGTCTATCTAGAATAACATTAAGACTCTGTTCCCTCTCTCCACCCTCATAGCTCACTGGAGTGAAAACTCCAGATGGCTGTAGCCAAGAACACAGGGCTCCCTCTCACTTCAGTCAGAGGACTCTTCCCAAAAGGATAAGGACAGCATTTCTTATCCTGCCTTCACCTCCCTATTGCTAAGGGTACTTTCCAGGCAAGTGAAACCAAGAGGTCGGGACTCCATTCTTCTGTTCATCCTACACTGTAAAATAGAAGGTCAATATTTGGTATGGTGTTGCCTAGAATACTGGGACTCTGATGTCTCTTGTCCTGTTTATAAGATAGAGGTCAAATGCTGGTAGAGGTAAGCTGAAAATATCTGAGGCAACTGGCAGTAACTACACCAAGTGCTCAGTACTGAGTGGTTCACTTGACATTTTCCCTACCCACATCTCCAGAGTTATGGATTGGAGACGTTTCCTTGAGAGGAGAAGCACACATAAAACAGCAGCTTCAAAGCCCTTCTCAAAAGAATTAAGAGAGGATGGGGAAGTTCAAGCCTAAATTTGTTCTCAAAACAAATGGGGCTTGTAATGAAAGGCAATTAAGATGAGACTAGCAGATTCACTAGAGATTTAAGCTAAACTACATACTGGCTAATTTTATGGAAATAACAGGGGAAAGAGACAGCTCAGAGGAGCCCTTCTGGAGACAAAATGAATCTCAAACTTTGACTTTGGGAATTATCTTCTCAAAGGAGACCACATTTGATTGGATCATAGTATATGCCCCAGATGACTGAAAACAACACAACATTCAGCCAGCAATTAGTCAAGCTAAACAGCTTGACATGGTCAGGAAAAGAGACAGTAAAAGAAAACCTTGTTTACACTACTCTCCTCACAGAGTAACCGTGGGCATATCCAAGCCAGTCCCCCATGAGAAGCAGCATCAGAGGATTCACAGGCCAAGGGAAAAACAGGCTTCATCAAAATAACACAGGCAGTTGTAAACAAACAAACAAACAACAAGTTAAAAAAATAATAATCCCCTAACATTATTTAAATCATATTTTATGCAAAGAAATAGAAAGGTATTACCTACATACCAAAAAAAACCCAGTAAAATAGGGGGAAAAAAAGCCTATGAGTGTGACTAGATATCAGGTTTAAAGGACAGACACTTTAGTCACTACATACATGTTTAGCAGACTAAACAAACCATTTAAAAATTAAAGGAAGGTATTATGACAATGCTACAGAATGGAGAATATCAGTAAACAGGTAGAATTTTTTTTTTAAGTGGAATAATTAGAATTAAAAGTTTCAGTCACCGAAATATTTTTAAAAATTTACTAGAGGGTCTCAAGAGTAGATTTGAACTGGCAGAAGAAACTTAGCAAGCTTGAAATAAGATTAACAGATATTGTACAATCCAAGTAACAGAAAGAGAAAAGCATATAGAAATATAAAAAGCCTTAGAAAACTGTGGGGCATAATTAAATGGAACAATATACATGTTATTTTATTACCAAAAGTAAAAAAAGATGAAGGAGCAGAAAAAATATACAAAAAATATGGCTAAAAACTTTTCAAATGTATTGAAAACATTAACCTACATGCACAGGAAACTCAATAAACTCCAAGTAGAATAAATATGAAGAGTTCCACAAAAAGACAAATTATAGTAAAAATACTGAAAGCCAAAAACAAGAAGAAAATTTCAAAGCATCAAGGAAAAATATAATCATTGATTATAAATAATTTCTCCCAAAGATGAACATCTGACTTCTCATCTGTAACAGTGAAAGGCAAAAGAAAGTGGAATAACATCATCAAAGTGGCAAGAAAACAAGACAACCAAGAATCCTATATTCAGCAAAGGTGGCTTTCAGAAATGGAGGTGCAACACAAACATTTCTGGATAACAAAAATAAAGAGCATTTGTTTTAGCAGACTTGCTTTAAAAGAAATATGAAAGGAAGATATTTATGCTGAAAACAAATGACCTCAGAAAATAATGCAAATCCACATAATTTTAAAAAAGGATACGTGTAAAGATAATTATGTAATTATATTACAAAAAACATAAATGCCATTCTTTTGTTTTTTCTTTTAAAATATTTAAAAAGCAGTGGTATCAAACATATATATAGATACAGATATATATAGATATATGTATACTCACACTCTTTGACTTATAACACATAGAAATGTAATATGTTTTTCAATGACAGCACAAACAAGATGAGTATACTGTCTGTAATGGCAACTTTGTAGCTTCCATCTTTTAAATCTGATATCTTGTCATTCTCAGAGGCTGTTTGTTTTCTTTTTTATTTTCTAGTATGTGGGTCATAACTTCCTTATTATCTGCCTGTCAAATCAGAGTTGTATTAGGCTAAGGGGTTACTATAGATGATAAATGTAATTTACAGAAATAAATGAAAAGATCCAGATATTATAAATCAATAGGTTTATGTAACAAAAGCTATAGATATCTACTTACTCTCACCTTATTTAAAAAATATAAAATTGTATAAAATAAAAATTATAATGTAATATTGGGTATGTAACAATGACAGCTGTATTATGTACGAGAATAATGTTGAAAAAGGAGTTGAAATTGAATAAAGGTATTTAAGTGTAATATTTCTATAACACACTGGAATTAAGATCATATAAATATGAAGGAGTTTCTAATAAGTTAAGAGGTCTATGGTTAGAATAGGTACAATCACTAAGAAAATAACTTAAAAACATGGTGAAAAGAAACCATTAACAGAATTAAAATGTTATATTAGAAAACACTCACTTAATGCAAAAGAAATAAATAAAGGAAGAACAGAAAAAAATTAATGAGACATACAGAAAAGAAAAGTTGGCAGGCATAAATCCAACTACATCAATACCAGAATTAAATATAAATGTATTAAACAAGTCAAGTCAAAAGCAGAAATGTTAGATGGGATTTAAAAAAAAAAAACAAGACATATATATAGATGTGTGTGTGTGTGTGTGTGTGTGTGCGCACGCACGCGCAGTAGATACAGTTCAAATTCAAAAATACAAAAAGATTAAAAACAAAAATATAGAACTATATCTCAGACAAACAGGAACCACAAGAGGACTGTAGCAGCTCTACTAACATCAGACTGAAACATATTTTCATTAAATGTTGCCAGAAATAAAAACGAACGTTGTATAGTAATGAAAGGGTCAATACATGGAGAAGATAAAGAAATTATAAATATATATGCACCTAAAATCACTGTGCCAAAATATATAAAGCAAAAGCTGATAGAAATGAAGGGATAAATAGACAATTCAACAATAATAGCTGGAGATTTTAATACCACACTTTCTAATATGGATAGATCTTCAAGAAAGAAGATCAACGAACAAAGGAAAAGCTTTATCAACACTATAAACCAATCCAACCTAACAGACATCTATAAAATACTCTTCCCAAATCAGCAGAATATGCATTGTTCTCACATGCATACAGATATTATCCAGTTTAGACCATATGTTAAACCATAAAACAAACTTCAACAAATAAAAAAGGATAGCAAAAATATAGAGCTTGTACTCTGACCACAATGGAATAAGTATAGAAATCAATATCAGAAAGAAATTTGATAAACTCACAGATATGTAAAAATTAAACAACAAACTTCTAAATAACTGATGTGTTAAAGAATAAATCATAAGGGAAACTAGAAAATATTTTCAGATGAATTGAAATAAAGACACACCATACCAAAACTTATGAGATGCAACTAAAGCATTGTTTAAAAGGAAACTTGCATCTACAGATGCCTATAATAAGAAAGAAAAATCTCAAATCAGTAATTTAACCTTCCACTTCAAAAAACTAGAAAAAGAAGGCAAAATAAACCAAAGCAAGCAGTCGAAGGGAAATTACAAAGATTAAAGTTGAAAACAATGAAATAGAGAATAAAGAAACATTAGAGAAAAATCAATGGACTAGCGGGTTAGTGAGAATGAGGAGATGATGGACAAAGAGTATAAAATTTCAATTAAAAGAATTTGTTTTCAAGATCTAATGTACAGCATGGTGATAATAAAAAGAATATTGCACATTTCAAAATTGTTTTGAGAGTAAGCTTCAAGTGTTCTCATCATTAAAATGCTAAGTGCTTGAGGTGATAGATATATTTAAAAGCTTGATTTAATTCAACATTGTATTTATAAATCATAACATCACTTTGTAGTCCATAATGACACACAACTACAAATTGTCAATTTATAGTTTAAAAATAAAAACTTAAACAAATCTACAAAACCAAAATAGTTTTTTTAAACATTAACAAAATTGGCAAACTTTTAGCTATATTTACCAAAAAAGAGAGAGGTGACTAATACTACTAAAACCATAAGTGAAAGAGGCAATATTACAGAAATTATGTTTTAAAAAGTAACACTATCAGGCACTTGTATGCAAATAAATAAAATAATTTAGATCAAATGGATGAATTTCCATACACACACAAACTACCAAAACTGGCTCAAAAAGAAATAGACCATCTGGATAGACCTATCATAAGTGAACAGATTGAATCAGTAATTTCAGAACTACACACAAAGAAAAACCTAAGCCCAGATGGCTTCAGGACTTCACTCTACCAAACGTTTAAAGAAAGACTAATACCAATTCTTCACGAACTCTCCTAGAAAACAGAGAAGAAAATACATCCCAACTCATTCTATGAGGCGAACATTACACTGATACCAAAACCAGACAAAGATATCCCAAGGTAAGAAAGTGACAGGCTACTATCTTATGAATGTAGATGCAAAGATCTTCCACAAATAGTAGCAAACCACATCCAAAAACATGTAAAAATATCTAAACACCATGACCAAGGGAAGCAAGATGGGTTTATCACCTCAAAACCAATTAATATAACGTGTCAATAAAAGACAACAACCACCTGATTATTTAAATTAACATAAAAAATTAACAATATTTAATATCATTTTATGATAAAACAAACACAACAAAACCTAATAGAATAAACTAGACAAACTAGGCCTAGAAGGAAACTTTCTCAATAAGATAAAACACATGTATAAACTCCAGAACTAACATTACACCTATTGCTGGAAAGCTGATCCTTTTTCCCTGAGAACAGAAATAAGGCAATGATACTCATTCTTGGCACTTCTGTAAAACATTGTACTTAATTCTTTGGCCAGGGTAATTAGACAAATAAAAGAAATAAAATAAATAAATATTGGAAAAAAAGAAGTCCCACTGCCTTCATTCACAGATGACATGACCATGTAAAAAATATTAGAACTACTAAAGAAGTTCAGTAAGGTTGCAGGACACATTATCAACATATAAAACAAACTATATTTCTATCCACTTTCAAGGAAAAATCTAAAAAAAAATGAAATTAAGAAAACAATTGAATTTACAATAGAATCAAAACTAATAAAACACTTATGAATAAATTTAACAGTCATTGGAAAACTTAAAACTCTAAAACATGGATGAAGAAAAGTAGAAGTCTAAATAAATGAAAATATCTCATATTAATGGGTTGGAAGAACTAACATTGTTAGTATGGCAGTACTCCACAAATATATCTATAGGTTTAACGCATTCCCTGTCAGATTTCCAGATGACTTCTCTGTAGAAATTTATGAGAGGACACTAAATTCAGATAGTAATAAAGAAAGCCAAAATAGTCACACACACACACACACAATCTTGAAAAAGAATCGGTGGGACTCACACTTTCTAATTTCAAAACTACTACAAGGCAGCAATAATCAAGACAGTGTGGTACTGACATAAAGACAGATGTATATAGCAATAGAATAGGTTTGAAAGCCCAAAAATAAACTCACACACCTGTGGTTAACTGACTTTTTGACAAGGATGCCAGTACCACTCAACAGAAAAAGAATAGTCTCTTTAACAAATGTGCTAGGACAACTGCACTTTTGTTTAAAAATTAACTCAAAATGCATCAATACATAAATATAGGAGATAAAATTATAAAAGTCTTAGAAAGAAACATCAGAGAAAACCTCATGACCTTGGATTTGACAATATATTTTTAGATAGAACACCAAAACCATGGGCAATTTAAAAAAATGATAACTTGAACTTTATCAAAATTTGTGCTTCAAAGGACACATCAAAAAAGTGAAAATACAATCAACAGAATGAGAAAAACTATTTGCAAATCATGTCTAATAAGGAAATATCTTGTATATAGAATGTACAAAAACTTACCACTCAGAAATAACAGGACAACCCAATTTAAAAGTACACAAATCATCTCAATAGATGTTTCCCCAAGTAAGCTATACAAATGGTCAATAAGCACATGAAAATATGCCCAACATAATTAGCAATCAGGGAAACAAATCAAGCCTACAATGAGATATAATTGTATGCTCACTAGAACAGTGGAATCTAAAAATCAAATTATAACATGTGATAATGAGGTTATAGAGAGATTACAACCCTCATATAGTGCTGGTAGGAAATGCAGTCACTTTGGAAAATAGTAAAATCATCTAGCAGTTCCTTCCTCGAACAGTTATATGTAGATTTACCATGACACACAGAAACTTTATTCCTAGTTACATACTCAAGAGGAAAGTAACATGTGTTCACACAATTACTTGTAAGCAAATATTTATAACAGCCAAAATGTAGAAACAAACTTCATGTCTTCCAAATGACAAATGAATAAACAAAATGGGGTATATCCTTGTGAAGGATTATTACATTGTGTTTAAAAGAATGAAGAACTGATAGATGATCCAATATGAATGAACCTTGAAAACATTATGCTAAGTGAAAAAAGTCAGTCACAAAAGACCACATATTTTATGGTTATATTTATAAAAAATGTCTAGAACAGGCAAATCTATAGATACCGAAAGTAGATTAATGTTTGCTTAAGGCAAGGGGTGGTGGTGTAAGAGCATCAGTGGATTATAGATAAAGTGTACAGGATTTCGTTTCTTTTTTTTTTTTTTTACTTTAAGTTCTGGGATACATGTGCAGAACATGCAGGTTTGTTACATAGGTACATGTGTGCCACGTTGGCTTGCTGCACCCATCAACCTATCATCTAGGTTTTAGCCCTGCATGCATTACGTATTTGTCCTAATGCTCTCCCACCCCTTCCCCCAACCCCCTGACAGGCCCCAGTGTGTGATGCTCCCCTCCCTGTGTCCATGTGTTCTCATTGTTCAGCTCCCACATATGAGTGAGAACATGTGGTGCTTGGTTTTCTGTTTTTGTCCTAGTTTGCTGAGAATGATGGTTTCCAGCTTAATCTATGTCCCTGCAAAGGACATGAACTCATTCTCTTTTATGGCTGCATAGTATTCCATGGTGCATATACCATGCCACATTTTCTTTATCCAGTCTACCATTGATGGGCATTTGACTTGGTTAAAAGTCTTTGCTATTGTAAATAGTGCTGCAATTTATGTTTTCATATATCTGTGAATATACTACAAACCATGAGATTTTATACTTTAAATGAGTTAATTGTATAGTATATTATTTTTCTATGAATTAAAATGTTGTAAAAAGTTGATAGAATGTCAAATTTTACCATCGACCTACAAATTAGCAAGTTAAAATGGCATTTTTCCAAAAGTGTACTATGTGGCCAAAAGGTGGTTGACACTCCAAAGATTTTGTCCTTCAAAAACATAATGGCCATGTTAATCGCTTAAAGTGTAGTAAGGAATAGTCATTTAGCAAATATGTATTGAGAAGCAGCTTGTGTCCAGTATGATTCTGGATGGAATACTTTTATAGTTAGGATATTTGTCCCCTCTAAAACTCCTTGGAAATTTCATTCCCAGTGTGTCAGTTTGGGAAGGTGGGGCCTAGTAGGAGGTGATTGGGTCATGGGAGTGGACCTTTCATGAATAGACCAATATTCTCTCGTGAGTGGGAGTGGGTTCTCACTATTAGCTCTTACAATTGTTGTTAAAAGCAGTCTGCCACTCCCCCTCTCTCTTGCTTCCCCTCTCACTGTGTGGTCTCAGCCCACACTGGCTCTCCCTTCACCTTGCTGTATGAGTGGAAGCGGCCTCAGGCTTTTCACCCAGTGCCCAATCTTCCAGTCTGCAGAATAGTGAGCTAAATAAACCTCTTTTCTTTATAAATGGCACTGCCTTCAGATATTCCTTGACAGCAGCACTAAACAGACTGAGACGAGCATGGAAGTTGAAAATAATGTTATCTAACGATTGCTAAAATTTTTCTCAATGCCCCTTGTACTTTAAAAGGTGTAAAATAAACTAGTAAATTACATTTTGTGATAACACACAGGAAAAAGAAAATATAACTTAAAATTGCTATGCATGATAATCATAATTTTCATGTACTCATGAAAGAAATTTTAGGAAGACCCGAGGCTGGATAAAGCAAGTAAATTTGATAAAAGCAAATGCTTGCTGCCTATATGCTGTAGTGAAGAATGTATCTAAAAATTATGTGTGAATAAACTAATACTTAAAAACAGGTGGTAAATTTAAATAGTAGACTACTGTAAATCCAGAAATATCATTGGGTGGTAGCGTGGGAAAAATATTTTAGTGGTCTAAGTATACAACTTATTCTTGCAGCAGGAGTCATCGTGCGGATGTTTTAATAAAAATATTTTAAATATGCATGAGGCTATTTCTGAGCCTTTGCAATTCTAGTATGATTTGTGGAAAAAAGGTTACAAGTTCCAGTGAGAACTGACTATTGGCTTTTTTGTCAAATAGGCTCCTTCTAGGTTTAATATATGGCAATTTTTGCTAATGGACGAAATGTCAGGATCTTTGTACACTGATCTGGAGCCTTCACTTTGTATTCATTAATGTTGGCCCCTCAAACGACTCTCCCAAGTCTCACTCACAGAAATGTAAGAGCTATCATTGTTCTATTATTTTAAAACATTAAGAAATAAGTATAAAAATTGAAAAACCATAAGATTTAAAGATAAATTTGAATTCTGGGTAACCATGGATAAATTTCTTGTCCTTAGAGCTTAATTTACAGATGTGCAAAATAAGGCCAATACTCTGCTTCTGCATCATCAGATGAAAAAGCTAGGTAAGAAAGCAATACAGTATATAACAAATCTGATCTCTTGGGAAACAAGCTTGCCTTGTTTTTTTGCTTTATTTGTTAATTCATTTTTTTTTTTTTAAGAAAAGAGTAGTTGTTCTGAAGTACACAGAGGGAAGCCAGGGTTAACATTGGAATCTTCAAAATACGGATGAATTAATTAAATAATGTTTGCATGTGCAATGCTTTCTCTGAAGCCAGAAAGTAACATTTCACCATTGTTCCTTTTATCTGTTCTTTATGGTATACAAATCACATTGAAGTTTGCATGCAAACTTCACACAGCGTAGTACAGGGAACATGAAATCAATGCTCGCTTGCTCTTTGGGGCTGCAGCTTAAGAATGGAGGAAAAGGCCGGGCGCGGTGGCTCAAGCCTGTAATCCCAGCACTGTGGGAGGCCGAGGCAGGTGGATCACGAGGTCAAGAGATCGAGACCATCCTGGTCAACATGGTGAAACCCCGCCTCTACTAAAAAATATAAAAAATCAGCTGGGCATGGTGG
>NW_016107454.1:3810972-3826892 GCF_001604975.1 Cebus imitator
AACAAGAGGGAAACTCCGTCTAAAAAAAAAAAAAAAAGAATGGAGGAAAAGATACAAAATGATCAGTTCAGTATACTTGGGTTGAGAAAGACAGAAGGAAGAAGAACTGACTCTGTTAAGTGTAATAAACTAACCCTACATCTTCAGTTGCTCAACACAACAAACATTTCTTTCTTACTCATACTAAGGCCAGTGTGGATTGGCAGGCATGTCACCTTTGACGCAGTGATTCATATACCCAGGTACCTTCGATTTTCCAAAACCACTTTTCTGTGAGGCTTCAGAGTCTTCAGGTAATAGACAAAGAAAAAGAGAGAGGAGGGTCATAGGATGGTTTTATGAACAAGAATGGAGGAACACATGTCTTCCACACACTCCTGTGGCCACACCTAAATACAAAAGAAGCTGCCAAAGTCGCCTGGCCTTTACACCACAGAGGAGGCAGGGGCTTTTAATAGCTTTATAGCAGTCTGCCATACTTGTAAAGCATAATTTCATAATGAAATCAAAAAGTTCAGGGATAGTACTGGTTTTGCTGGCCACATAGCAGCTTGACTCAGGATAAACCATAGCTTAGTTTCTATTCCCCTCTCATTGTATTTTTTTCTCAAAGTTCATTTGCTGAAAAGGCAGTTGATAACAATTCTAGATTTACATTCCCTTACCCTAAGACATACACACACAGGTTCAAATAAAGGCGCTGAGCCTAAGTGCCCTTGGACTGAGCTAAACTATATCCCTGCAAACATTTTCTGTGGACACAGGAATAAGATGTGATGATTGGCCTTGGTCTGGTGCTCTCCATGAGACAATTCCAAAATATATGAAGACTGAGAGTCATTCCCCAGAGAAAATTCATAATATTGTCACTGATAACAGGATAAATGGAGGCCATAAAAGGAAAATGGATGTCCACTAGACCTAAACAGCCACTCTCTTTTGCCCTACTCTTTTGATTGACAGTGATGAGCATAAAAATAAAGAAGAGAAGAATGGATGGCAGCAATTTACAAGAGTAGGGGCCAGGTCCCTGGTTACTGGAGGTTGTTCAGGAACCAAGGCAGTCTCAGGACTCTGTTATCTCACTGAACCTTTGCAGAGCCTTTGGGTGCTGCATGATTAAAATTATTTAGTTGCTCTCTGTGCATTTCCCTCTTATTCCTGCTACCAAATTTCTAACTCTGTCTCATGTTCTTACCTGTCAGAAGAGAGCATCTCCTTGATCCAACAGTAAGCACAGTCCTCCATGAGTAGAAACAACCATCCCCTGGTCCATTCAGTTCACACTGATGACCACATTGGGCTACTTTCAGCTCCTTCCTGAGCAGATGGACCAGAGGCACTGACTCTAGGAAAAGGACTTGGAAGGATGTTTCCCTCCTGGTGTTTTGCTTGCCCAGCATCCCTCTTGTCTGGGAGTTACTCTGCTGGAGAGAGTCTTTCCATGTTTAGCAAAGTTAGCATGAATGTCTATCAAGTTTAGAAGCATTGGTTTCCTGGAAAACAATGCTCACCTTGGCCAAGGATGTTATTTATTAAAGCAAAATTATTCGATGCTAGTGGAGATTTGACTGAATATGACTTTCTCAATCTTTAGGGTGTAAAGAAAGACTTTTTCAGCTATGAGAAAATAGATAGCTGGGCAGGATTTTATAACTGAAAATAATCTTCCTGCCTCATGTAAAATCAATGCCTGAAGAAGTCAAGGAACACATTCTGCAAAGTGCAATACACTGATTAGTGCCAGGACATGCTGGAACTCAGAACTCAGAGCTCTAATGCTTCTATGTCATGGGAAACTTGTCTGGTTGACCAATTGTTTGGGGAAAATTCCTCTTTTAGCCATTGTCCTTTCAGTCTGGGTTTCAGAAATGAGGGAGGGAGAAAGGAACACAATCTGAAGTGGAGAAAATCAGCCCTTGTGTCTGCCCATCAGTAGCCCTCTCTTCCTACTCACCCAGAAATGTTCTCAGTCCACTTGGGCATTCAGGAGGTTAAAGTCACATCCATTTATACCCACAGGAAGCTGGAGGCAATAAAGACTTAAATTTAGACAAGAAAACAGAAAACTAATGATTAGCAGAGGAAGGACACTTACGGTCAATTAAGAGAAACAAACAAAAAAACCATCAAGAAACCAAAACAAAATGAAAATTTAAGGATTTTCATTTCACTGAATTATCATGCTGAAAAAAACTTGAGCAATATTGTTTTCCAAAGATTTTGGTATAATGAGGTGACTTTCTCACAGCTACTTTTAATTTCTCTCTCTCTCTCCCCCTCTCCCTCTCTCTCTCTCTCTCTCTCTCTCTCTCACACACACACACACACACACACACACACACACACACACACACAAGAGAGACACAGAAAGAGAGAGTTTATTTTAAAGTCATAGTATTTCTTATTGTTTTCTGCTTTTTCACAATTTTCTGCTAAAGGTCGCTATACATTTACATTTAGAGATGGCTTCAGTTTCAATTCAGCATAACATGATATTTGATCCTTACATTATCCAAATTATTGGGCACACAGTGTTTAAAAATAAATGCCATAAATTGCATATTCAGGGAGAACATTTAGCAGCATTAAGTAGAAGGAACAAGGTTTCTTGCCAACCTGGAAATCTAATTGTGAATTAATTTCATAATCAGGAAGTAATTTTTCAAACCTGGACTTAAGGCATGACATTTAACCCATGGGGTAGGCAGGAAGGGACCCCCACCAATTCACAAATGAAGAAGAAAGGGTGTCTTTGGAGGTATACACAGTGGTTGAGCTGTGCTAGGGCATAAACAACCTTATCATAGGGTAATAAATAAGCAGATGCTGGCATTTTGTAAGAAATTTTCAGCATATACAATACACAGATTATTGTATATAAATTTGAGGCTGCAACTTATTTGTACTTAATTATTTTAACAATAGGTACCTGATGAGGCCAAACCTGAGAGGGGTTTAATTTTTTTTTTTAATTTTGAGGTTTAATAAACTTCCATTTAGTTGCTTCCAACTATTTTTTCCATTTATAGCAGCAGAAACAAAAAATATCCTTCATGAAGCAGAACTTTTCTGGAGTGGGAAGAACCATTTTTCTGTGCCTCCCATGAAGGCAAACACATTGATTATCCTCCTCCTCACCAAATTCTGAGATTCTGACTCCATTGGGAAGTCAGAATAGTTCCATGTCTCTACCAATAGCTTCTCTTCATAAAATGTCAGAGAGTTCCTGGGAATGATATTTGAAGATTGCAAAGGGGGCAGAGAACTCAGAAAGGAAGAGGCTTGAGATCCTAACCCTTTCCTCTAAAGTTAGGAATTATTAGAATATTTCTGATGGACTGAAGGAGTTTCAAAGAAATTCAACAGTCAATAAAGCACACCAGGGGCAAGTTTACCCTAAAGAAGGCAACCTCCACTGGCACTTAAGGTGATCATTCAGGGTTGGGAACAGCTGGTTCTGGACATAGCATATGGCCAACCACAGAGCCCACATCTGCTCCTTATCCATATTCCACTACCCAGTGGTCCTGATGTGGGGATGTGAATTGGAGATAATGGATGTCTGAGGGTAGACTCAAAGAGCTGCCCAATGGGAGTCATTCCAATTCTTGTAGGAGGAGCTTTCTCCTTCCCAATAAAATACCACTAAATCAGTGGGTATGGGACTCCATAACCCACCCTCCTATAAGCAGGAATCTTCAGGCTCCCTGCCCACCTGGTGTCAAGGTGGTGTCTCCCTCAGGCTCTGTCCTCCTTCTGGCAAGGACTGCCCAAGCATTCAGCTTGTCTGAGTTTGGCAGCAACAAGACAGAGACCATTTAATATGGTTTGGCTGTGTTTCCACTCAAATCTCATCTTGAATTGTAGTTCCCATAATCCCCACGTGTGGTAGGAGGGACCAGGTGGAAGGTAATTTAATCATGGGGGCAGTATTCCTCATGCTATTCTTATTATGTAGAGTAAGTTCTCAGGTGATCTGATGGTTCTACAAGGGGCTTTCCCCTTCATTCATCTCTCGGCCTTCTCCTTCCTGCTGCCATGTGAAAAAGGATGTGTTTGCTTTCCCTTCCATCATGATTTTAAGTTTCCTGAGGCCTCCCCAGCTCTGCAAAACCGTGAGTCAATTAAATCTCTTTTATTTCTAAATTATCCAGTCTCAGGCAGTTCTTCATAGCAGCATGAGAATGGACTAATACATAATTCCTGAGCAGGAGGTCAGAGCTCAGTGTCCACTATTGTTTTGGTTTTTATTTTTCTTTTGGAGGTGCTAGTACCTAGACCTGAACTTCGAGATTGAATTAGAACTTGTCTTTACATAGGAAGGAGAAAACCCAGGGAAAAGTAGAAAAGTAAGGCTCTCCATTTGCCGATTATAAAATAAGTCACTTATCCTGGAGTCTAAGAGAAAAGTTACTCCATTCTGTATCCCAAAACCAATGAATAGGAGTATACGACAGCTACATGAACTTTGTAATTATGTAAAGTGAGGTCAGCCGTTCATATGTATATGTAATCTTTTTATTACTTTCCTAAATTTCAAATTTAACGACTCCACTCTTCCCACAATTAGAGACAGAGATTTGGACTGTATAATCCTGCATTATTATTTTAATTCAGATTATGAGCCTTGGCCAAAACCATCTGAGATGTGATGGCTGTGAATTTACAGATGTATTTCATCCCTAAGATACCTCATGATATACTCACATTAGAATCACTCCACAGAAACAATGCTAAGCCTGGAATGCACTGTTAACAACACACAAAAAAGGGAAGAAAAAAGTAGTGGCATAAAAGTCTTGATTATTATTATTATTATTATTTTTTTTTTTTGAGATGGAGTTTCGCTCTTGTTACCCAGGCTGGAGTGCAATGGCGCGATCTCGGCTCACCGCAACCTCCGCCTCCTGGGTTCAGGCAATTCTCCTGCCTCAGCTTCCTGAGTAGCTGGGATTACAGGCACGCGCCACCATGCCCAGCTAATTTTTGTATTTTTAGTAGAGACGGGGTTTCACCATGTTGACCAGGATGGTCTTGATCTCTTGACCTTGTGATCCACCGGCCTCGGCCTCCCAAAGTGCTGGGATTACAGGCGTGAGCCACCGCGCCCGGCCCGTCTTGATTATTAAATAGAGGGCTAAATGAAAAAGTTTTCTGAAGTTTGCATTTTAAACATAAACAGATCTTCCACATTCCCCTCTGAGAGTCTTTCAGCATGTTAACACATTCTCTTCAAGCTTTAAGTTTATTCTTTGAAAAATTACCCCAAAGAATAGCACATTGAACCTCAGAAGAATTCTTTAAAATGCTTTCTCCATGGGCATGAGACTTTGTTCTTAAGGGGTTAAGATAAAGGAGAGTAAAGGTAGGTTTGTATGAAGCCCCCAAAGAACATTGTTGAATTATTAATTTAGTTTTTATAGAGTTTATATTCATTTCTGAGATCAGTTTAGAATAGGAAATGATACATTCTAAATATGATAAGCCTGAGATTTCAGAAAGTGGCATTGTATTATCTTTATTTTTTTGTTATGTTAAATTTTATACATCTTTTCACAAATGACTTTAAGATGATTTGCCACCTTGAACTGAAAGACTCATGTCATATCTATAACAAGAAGAATATTCAGTGAACTCTCTTCCTACTTACTCCAAATTGTAAATTAACAGGCTCTCTTGACAGAGTTTGAAGATTAATTCAAGCGAATGTGCCTACACAGAGTGTACCAGGGACTTCAAGGGCAGAAAACTAAGACTTCTTTCCCACTATCAAGTTTATCATAAACTTGTGAATAAACACAAAGACATAAAAATAAGCTATGATGAAATATATGAAATGTAGGTAACGCTTATTGTAAATATGAGCAGAGACAAATTCCCTTGGGTGGGAGTGAGAATATGATCAAGGAATAATTAAGAAAAACAAGAGTCAGCCCTTAATAAAATTATCCTCTAAGCCAGATCCAGTTCTACGGTCTATGCAGACAGAAAGTGGTGAATGACATACAAAGGGGGAAGACAGTGGACAAGTGTGTGCACATGCAACACCAAGGAAAGGGCACGGAGTACAAGGAGCCCTACGGAAGGAGAAAATGATAATAATCCTTCACTGTGCAAGGTCCAAATCCATCAGCCCACTGAATCCTCACAATAGAACCAACAATGGAGACTCTGAGAGTTTAAAAGAATAAGTGTATTGCCAAACTACTTCCCACATTGAATAAGTGACAGACTGAACTCTAAGCCAGGGCTCCGGATTCTGAGCAGACGTTTTCCCCATGCTGGGCTGCAAAAGAGAAGTGGGGAGGGAGAACTAAGGAATCGTGACAATTTATGAAGAATATTGAAATAGGAGCAAGATGAAGTTTGGGCTTTCCAAATAATAAATAAATATGCTATGTTGTTTATTTTTTGAACTTCCTCAAAATGTAGAATTGCACGAAATTATGATTGTGGATTGGTTGATTAATTAGCTGAAGAGTTTCAATTCCTCCCTAGGCAAGATGGCGGCCTGATGTGTTATGGCTGGAATATTCTCTTTAACTGGCAGAGATATGTAGATATGTGGACGCTGGCATAGAGGATTATTGGTGGGATGACTTTTCCTGCTATTCCAACTCCCATTTTTCCTTCTCAGGCAGTAAATCAAAAACT
Source organism: Cebus imitator (assembly GCF_001604975.1). NCBI lineage: Eukaryota > Metazoa > Chordata > Mammalia > Primates > Cebidae > Cebus > Cebus imitator. The sequence goes on from NW_016107454.1 coordinate 3,817,630, forward strand.
GGGGGCATTTTTTAAGAATGTAATTTTGGCAGTGCCACAGATGTGTTCATAGTTGCTGTTTTAAATGAATTTCTTTATAATTTATAACGAAATAGTATACCCACAGGTTTTAGCACCTAAGTTTCAGATTGTTACATTTTAATATATGCTGAAAGTGAAATAATCTTATTTCTTCCATTATCATTTGCTTACAAACTTCCAGATAGAAATATTACATCTCAATTCTTATTCTGAGCAGCAGCTTCTAAACCAGTCGGGGCATCAGAATCACCAGCAGGCTTAGCTTTCCTTCTCTCTTGCACAGCTACAGGGGAGCATACCCACTCCCAGTTGTAAAGCTCCACAGGTGATTCTCATAATCAGCAAAAGATGAAAAATACCAAATTAGAAAACCCTAACCATAGAAGCAGACCTATTTATATGCATCAGAAATAATTACTTAAAGGATAATTAATGCTTTCATAATCATTAAAGAATGAGATTGGATATATGTTATTCAGAAGTGTATATGTTCAAGGGAAGAATGAGATGTGGAAGCCATAAACCTCTCAAGTTCAATGTATGCAATGGAGGTCTAAATCCAAAGAGCTAAGCTTAGATCCTTGATGCACCAAGTGTGGACTGCAAGCCAGCAGCAGGGGCATCAACCAGGAGCTTGTTAGGCATGCAGGTGCACCCAGACCTATTGAATCAGAATCTGCATTATAACAAAATCCCCAGGTCACCTGTGTGGGTAGAATGTTGTAAGAAGAATGATGACAGCAGTTCTTTACCTTGGCTGCACATTAGCATCACCTGAGGCATTCCTTAAAGTGCCAATTCCAGTTTCCCACCCAGAGCAATTATATCACACTTTAGAGGTGGAGCCCCATCCTGCTGGTATTTTCAAACAAATAGCTATTTTGGTCCTGTCATTTATATTTATGTTAGAGAGGAGAAGGCTTTTCCTCTACTTCATGTCAGGCAAGCCAGCAAAGACCTTCTTCCATAAACTTGAAAATGGATTTCATTGTACCTCTTTAGTACCTGTGTGTGGGGGGACAAGCCCCACGTGCCCTGGTAGAGGATAGACTTCTGGCTCTGACATCGTATGTATACTTGAGCCAGCTCCTTCCTTTCTTCTCATGTATAAGAACAGATTGTGGCTTTGCCTGTAATGAAAGTAAGATAAATTGCCTCCTGTAAGCCTGTGCCAGCTGTGACCAATGCCTCTCACTATGGAAGGTAATTCAGTTGGAGTCTGTCTCTTCAATTTCACCCAGGGATAAGAATTGTTTTTCATTTTTTTATATATGGAGTAATTAAGCTAATACGCACATATAATTCTATCTTTAATCTTAGGCCATTACTGATTTTTTTGTTTAGAGGGACAGAGAAGAACCAAATAAATATTTCATTTACACCCCAATTTTTTCTAATATCATAAATGTGTATAGCTTTAAAAATAAAAATTTGCCATAATAGAATTTTATGAATTCCAGAGTCTTATAACATTCAAGGTCAGTTAATGTGTTCAAACCCATAAAAGAGGAAATTCGATGTGTCAGTCCAGATTTTCCAGGTACAGATGGGGTGGCAGGAGGCCAGTTTCGGTGGCACTGAAAGTGACCATCACTGAATCAGTGTGAGACATTAATCTCTATACTTTACTTCTTCTAAACTGCCATTAAAAGACTGCTAATTCTGAGAAGAGGATTTGATTTTGTTTTGGAAAAATTCTCATATTATCTGCTGACTGGTCCTAGCATTCCCCCTCTCCATTTGAGATTATAAGGAACCCAAAAGATTAACAAAAAAAATGTCATCTCATTTTAAAATAGCATTACCTTATCATTGCTGCTTACACTCATCCAATGAGCTACAATGTCCAGAATATATTTACATAGATCACCATATTACAATAACTCTGTGTCATCACTGTTTAAATTTATAGATAGGGAAACCAAAATAATTTTAATATTTCTCATACACACGTTGATTTGAAGATTACTTACCCTTGAATCACTGCTCTTAAATTATAAAAGATTCAAAGTTATCCTCAAGTTCTAAAAGTGACTTGGGAGTGCCTACTAAGCAGATGGTTATGCAGAATGGTCAGGCAGAGAACAACTAAAACATAACACAGCCTTCTTACTCAATAGGCAGAGAGTTCACTTGCTGCGGAAAAGAAAAAACCATTAACTGTGAAACAGCAAAATGGAATGACCCGTGTAATAGCACAGGGAATAATTCAAATAATGAAAGCTTTAGGACATGAAATGATGGACAAAAGGAAAGAGAACCCTTCAATAGGAGATGGGGTCCAAATCTTAAAGTCTTTGCTTTACCTCATGGTGAATCCTGGGTCTTGCTACACTGCAGTGGACAGGAGGGACTTGCTTAACATCACCAAAGACCCCTCCAGAGCTAAAATCAACCATTTAGGGTGAGCAGACTTCATGTTCTGTGTGAGGCCTGGTTACTGCAGATGAAAAGGATTTGGACACCAAAATAACCCAGAAGAAGAAGCTTGAGAAGCATTTGGTAATTTGCAATGCAACAGAAACTTCAATTCTGACATCTTCACTGCAGCACTTCTTTGAGTCATAATAGTCCTCTTCAGTTAACGTAGCTTGAAGTCAATTAACTGCAGATCCTAATTCTGAGTGCTCTTGGTTCAAAGTGCACTTGTGTGCTGCATAAATTCCCTCACCACCATTTACTGGTATCACAGTGCTTATCACACGGCATTCCAGTTATCTGTGAGCACATCAGAGTGCAGAACTAAACTACAAGCATACGGGCTATTTTTATTTTTCTATTTTTGTTGTTGCTGTTTAATTAGTCTTCGCAATTCCCTCTGAATTTAGCCCAGGGCCTCATGTCTGATAGATGCTAAATAAATGACTGCAGAGTCTTACCCATTGCAAGACAGAATCAGGGAGAAGCAAGGTGCACAGCAATGCTCATCCAGGAGCTCCCTTAGGACCCTTGCCAACTGGGCTGTCTCTCCCTCTCACTTTTTTTTCCCCCAACCTCACGGGAGTGAGTAGTGGAGGAGGAATCCAAGGAATAGTCACACAGGCAGGAGTGGGTTGTTCCTTTAGAACAGTGGTTGCAAAATGACAGCCTGAAAGACAAGTCCAGCTTAGAGCAGTTTTGGCTTTAACCACTCCCCAGCAGTGCTGTGCAGGTAACCACACGCCCCACCCATCCCCATTGTACTGCAAAAAACCAGATATAACATTTGCCTAATGGTTTGGATTGACAAACAATTTAGTTATTTGGAGGCTTTTAAAACACGTTTAAGCAAACACAAAATCAGGTGGTTTCTCTGTGGCTCTTACCATGTCTAACTGCTAAGATAGGAAATTTGATTACCAGATTGTAAGAAGTGATTCTGAGTCTTCATGATTCTAAGACTTCTAAAAAATATTTGGGGAAATAGTCATCGGTCCTCTTTCACATGTTCTTTGGCTTTCACGCCTTATTTTCTCTTGGATTAAAACAAAATTTTAAAATAAGCCTTGGCAAAGATAGGAATATGTCTTCTCCACATAAACACAGTATGGACACTCCATTCAGATTCTTTCTTATAAAATTAACAACTTATATTGTGACCTGGGTAATGTTTCTGAACCTCTTTGAGTCTTAGTTTCTGCATCTGTCAAGTAGGTGTAATGACAAGATGCCTCGTGCAGTTATCCTGAGAATTAGAGAACTCACTCTTAGTGTTTGCTATGTGTCAAGCCCTTGCGTAAGTGTTATAAATGCATTAGCTCATTTAAGTTTCCAATAACTCTAGGGATTAGGTACCATCATTCTCACTCCATTTTATAGACGTGGAGACTTAGGTGCAGGGAACTTAGAAAAATTGCCCAGTTGATGCCTACTGCATGGTTGAATCAAGGATGAAATGGAGGCAGGCAGAGCCCAGACCCCACACTCTCAGCCTCTCTGTTCTCTCTCCATGAGGAAACATGCCTTGTACCTATGAAGCATTCACCAGTAATCAGTACTTTCTTCTCTCCAACTTCTCCCTGATAGCGTCATCTGGTAGTTCATGAGAAATTGGATGAAAGATTCTACAATTCTAAAACAATGTAAAAATATCATACATGGTGTTTCACAAAGGCAAGATATCCAAAAAATATTACAGAATCATTTTTAATTTTTATTTCAAATGTTGGGCCCAGCTACAATTATTTCTGTACCTTTTTATTCATGACCAGAATTTCACTGATCAATATCACCAATGCAGCAAAATTGGTATTTTAGCTATATAGGTCAAGAGAATTCACTTTTTAGTAGACTGCCTCATTTATTCCATATTTTTGAATCCTGAAATACTCCAATGATGTAATTACAAATAACAAAAAATTTTGTCTTACATGCCCAAACTTATTTTTATGTTTATTATTTTTATATTTTTTAGAGACAAGATACTGCTCCATTGCCCATGCTGGAGTGCAGTGTTACAATCATAGTTGGCCTCAGCCTTGAACTCCTAGCACAAGTGATCCTCCTACCTCAGCCTCCTGAGTAGCTGCGACCACACTTGCACCATCCTCCACTATTTTTTTTTTTTCTTGTAGAGACAGGCTTTTGCTATGTTGGTCAAGCTGCTCTCAAACTTCTGGCCTTAAGCAATCCTCCTACCTCACCTTCCCAAAGTGCTGGAATTACAGGTGTGAGCCACCATGCCCAGTCCTTATTTTTAAAATTAAAACTTTCCTGCAGAAAATGTAGTGATCTGAATTATAAATGATCCTTTCACAGACTGGAACATTATTGCTAATTGTTTTACCCATTCGTGAGAGAGGAAGCTAGCCAAGTATGCTGAACTACGCAAAAACACAGAATTGTGCCAAAGCCTGCGGGGAAGTACACAACAATTCTCACCTTAAATAGACATGCAGCTTTCCAGACTTTCATCATTTGCTTTGGGGAGGTTGTATCTTCACCCTTAAAATTTTGTCATAAGCTATCTACTCTTGCTTTGTTAACGTACTTGCTTCTTGCAGACATGCACACCCATCCAGGCCTTCCTGTGACAGCTGAACTGAGAAATCAAATAAACAGCTCAGAATTTGGTGTTGAATGTTACAGCAAATACATAAAAAGTATGGGGTCTAAGGGGTTCTTTTATAAGGCCCCACACTCTTGGGTAAGCTTTCGTGCATAGATTCAGATAACTCATATTTTCATATTCAGATAGCTCATATTCTCATGAGTTGCATATGCTTTCATGCGCTGATTCAGATAGCTCCCATTTTCACAAGGTAATTTGGCTTGCTTTAAGGTTCTTCCCAGTGTTCTAGACAGGTAAGACTGCCAGGTGAGTGACTGCTAGATAAAAGAAGATTTACTGTATTGTCTTTGACTATCAATGTGCTCAAAAGGGGATAATCTTTTTGCAGCAGCTCCATTTACTTGTCTATATAGGCTAAATGCTTTATTGTAATTATCCTTCAAAACATGTGCCTACATCTGATGACTGGTCTAGACAGGTGACATTGACGGGTATAATTCTGTCAGTCACAAACATCTTTCTGAAAATGATGGAAGACTTGAACTGTGGACTCCAAAAGGACTCCTGAGCTTGCAGTGGTCCTGATCCTTTGACTGAAAGCTCTTAGTACAGTAAGCTCTGCTTGGAAAGAGAGCTGGCTCAGTGTCAGCGACAAACTAAAAATGGCTGGGCCTTAACAGGTGATGTCAGTGAGTTACAATGAAAAGCCACCAGCGCATGAGTGTCTGCTGACATAACTGAGATGACAAGATGACAAACGCTGAACCGAGGAGCTTGTTGTCACCTTAGGAATGGATTCAATTAAAAATACCTTATCAAATTAAAAGGATTACAGAGGATTCGGCGTGTTCCCGGAAGCCTGCTAGGGACATTAATCACAGGAATGAAGGAGACCTGGTCCCTGCATAAAGACACTCTTGGAACATGGCCACTGTGGCTCTTTCGGCACTGAGTCCCTGTATATTTTAAAAATTAGACAGTGTTTGTACCGCCAAGTCGTCGAAAATTAGTCTTAAGCAATTGATGCTTAAGCAAAGAATATTCCCCTTCTTAATATTTTCAGATAGTGGGTAAGAATTTGCTTTATGAAACTGTTGTTAGGAGATCTGATTTATTTTTTCTTGGTTGCTCTTAAAACTCCACCCTGTGCACGTTGCCCGGTTACCTTCTCCGTCCTCCCAGGAGGAGGGTGGCCAGCAGAGCCAGGACGTTTTTCCTGCCAATGACGTTTTAATGCTCAGGCTATTTGTCATGTCCTAGAATTCCGTACTTCACTCTGCCCATTTTTCTTTTCAGCTCCTTAAAGAGGTATGACAAGAATCTTAAAAGAGGTCAAAGTTAGAACAGATTGTTGAATTAGCGATATTGTTTCCAGTAGAGGGTAGTCCTTGAGAAGGGTGAGTCAAATAGCACATATACCTCATCATAACATAATGCCTACAACCAAGGCCTGGAAATCCTACTAGGTGCGGTGTCATGGACACGTGTAATATATTGCTTAGTGGTCAAGATTTCAGAAAAAGACAAACTTGGTATCAGGTTAAAGAGTTCACATACTTGGAATACTTTATGAAAAGGCAGACACCTATAAAGGTGTTTCTATAACCAAGAAAAACGTGAATCAGGGAGAGTGGCCGATGTGTTTCTTGGTGTGAAATTAGACTATTTGGCTAAGTGTGCTGGTGTGATGACAATCTGGGAATTTGATACATAATTCATTTGTCCCTTTTTCCATTTATTCAGCACTCACTGAGCATCTAATGGGTCCCAAGCATGTTCGGTACTGAAGAATCACCAATACGTAAGCCTTCTCTCCACTCTCAAAAAACTTAGAAACAAAATGCTGAAATGCAGAGGGTATTTTTTCCACATAGTGCTTGGGCAGAAAAATAATCAAGAGTTAAATCACCAAGGAAGCCACCAGTTCTGCTGTGTCAAGACCCATAGAAAGCTCTACAGGCTGAGCTGCGAGGCAAGACCAAATGTTCAGCAGCCTGAAGGATTCCGTGTATTTATCGGATGTGAGGACAAAAGGTGCAGGATGTCTGCTGCAAAAGTAGGTACTGACAGGATTGCCGTCAAGTTTACCAGATTGTTAAGGGCACAACTTGACTCACTGTGGTGGAGAACTGCAGGATGTTTCAAAGCACAGGAATGAAAGGTGCAGGTTTCAATTGTAAAGGCCACTCTGATGGCAAAGGAAAGCCCGGACTGAGGAAGGGTAGAGTGTGGGCAGAGGAGGAAAATATGATTGAAACATTTGCCACTGGAGTGAAGAATATAGGGTCAGGGATTTCCAAATGAAAAGTGATGTGCTTAACAACCAGGAGGCATGGGGGGAAGTGGAAAGAGGGACCTCTAGGAGATCTGGGTGTAAATTTGAGTATAAAAAACAATGTTAACTGATACAAGAATGGGGGAATAAAAGTGACTGAAAAAACTTACAGTATTGAGTGCTCACTAGTGTCAGGCTTTATGCTAACCCTCTGCATGTAGAGTATACAGTGCTCACTAGTGTCAGGCTTCATGCTAACCCTCTGCATATAGGGCATAGAGTGCTCACTAGTGTCAGGCTTCATGCTAACCCTCTGCATGTAGAATACAGAGTGCTCACTAGTGTCAGGCTTCATGCTAACCCTCTACATGTACAGTACAGAGTGCTCACTAGTGTCCGACTTCATGCTAACCTTCTGTATGTACAGTACAGAGTGCTCACTAGTGTCCGACTTCATGCTAACCTTCTGTATGTACAGTACAGGGTGCTCACTAGTGTCAGGCTTCATGCTACCCCTCTGTATGAATTATTTTATCTATACAGTAACCCTAAGGAAGAAGGCACTATTAAGATTTGCATTTTAAGATAAGAATATAAAGGCTTAGAAAAATTAAGCAATTCTCCCAAGCCATATAATTATTAAATGACAGAAAGGGCAATAAATAAACCCTGCCTCATTCAGACCTGTGGTTGTATGAAGTTGTAAAGGCTAGGCATTCTGGACTGATCATTCCTTTCTTCTGTCTCTTCTCAATGGAATTCAATTCCATTCTCATCAGCAGAATCCAGAGTTCTAAAGAAAAAGATCTGGATCCTATTTCAAATGTCCTCTGTTATTCACTAAGTGTCTTGTACATAGTAGGTATGAAATGGAAGTTTGTGATTTGGGATATGACAAGCTTTGGGCAAAAAGCTGGTGACACTAGTGCTATCAAATGTCATGTCATTATGTATTGATATGTCTTCCTAAAATGTTTTATTCATTCATGGTCATTCCGTCCTAGAGCAAAGCATGATGCACACAATGACAGTAGTTATTAAGGAGCTTGAACATGCCACGAACATACCACGGGGCTAGAAGGAGGACATCCATGTTCTTATGCCTCTGTCTCTCAGACCCAACCCCAGACCTAAACCCCAGATGCTAGGGCTGTGTCTCCAAGACCCCACTGCCATTGCAAACTCATCTCTGTGAGCTTCTGACAAGGTGGGACTAAGAGGAGGGCAGGAGGAGGAGCAGAGATATGCTCTTTTCTTCCTGATTCATGCTCTCCTTCACATCACCCCAGGAAGCCATCTTCCCCAGGCAGCATGAGGGCTCATTTCAATTTTTGCTTTTCCAGCACCCCCAGGACCAGCCACAATGCACTGCTCCCTCCCAGCCATTGAGGACCCAGCTGTGCATGACATCTATCCCAGGGTTCTTCAACCACCACAGCCCAAAAGGTGCCAGCTGCTCCCTGCAGTGGTTGTATGCCCTGTGCTGCCTCAGTATCCCCTTCTGCCTTTGTTGTCCTTCAATACCTGTTCAGTGACTTCCTTCTATTACAGTTCTGTTCAAATAGCTGGCATCATTCCTATTTTCCTGAGTATACCATGACTGAGGGAGGCCAGAGGTGTCTATTTCTCCCCTTATGGCTGATGGGAGCTTTGCAGGCCTCTATTAGAAAATTCTCAAAACCTGGAGACAACTTTCTGACCTGATGCAGCAGCCACCCTTGCACCTGGTAAGGTGAGCCTCAGGAGACCTGGCTGAGCCTGTGCATCCACAAGGCTATAACTGTAAAGAAAGGAGAGCACTACCACTGGGGCCAGAAAGGGCTGCCTCTGTGGTTACTCCCTCCTGGGGCATTTAACTGACCTAGTGTGCTGAACATCAGACAAGAATAAAAGAACGATGAATTTGCTAACTTGCCCTTCTTCTTTCTTAAAATAGCAAACTTCCATGGTATTTTTTTCCTTTATTTATTTTTCTTT
>NW_016107454.1:3826932-3868763 GCF_001604975.1 Cebus imitator
TTTTTTAGATAGGATCTTGCTCTGTCACCCAGGCTGAAGTGCAGTGGCTGATGTCAGCTCACTGCAAGCCATCCTCCTACCCCAGCCTCCACAGTAGCTGGGACGACAGTCATGCCACCATGCTCAGCTAGTGTTTTAAATTTTTTGCAGAGACGGTGTTTCACCATGTTGTGCAGGATGGTCTTAAACTCCTGGGCTCAAGTGATCCTCTGGCCTCGGCCTCCCAAAGTGTGTGGTATATTCTTTTATGCATTAGCTATTCAACTCCCTCTTAAGTGATCTAATAGAAATGGTGCTGTAAAATTACTTCTGAGTCAAGCACTCCTACGCTGGAGTGATTCTGTAAGCAGAGATTTTGTTACTGTTTCTCTTAAATATAATCATTTGCTGTGATCTTCAGTATCTCCTGCTAAAGGACAGAAAGCTCCCCGGTCCACAACGTCAAAGCACATCCTCACTGTGTTTAATGATTATCTGCTTTGTTTCAGCTGATCAGTAGTTTTTACTGTGTTTGACACCAGCTGACAAATGGCAAACCAGAGAAGGCTACTGGTTAGATGCCAGCAGAATCCCCCAAAGCGTTGTTATCTTAAAAAAAGAAAATTACCTTTGGTCTTGCTCCATATCATTGGGCATTTGAGTCTCTCCATTAGAATCTCTAAAGGCACCAACCTAAGTGTTATTAAATGAGCGTGAATGGAGGAGAGGGAAGGAGCTGGAAATCACTCAGGGTTGGCTGTTTGGAGCACAAAGATGGCTGAAGGGAGTCCAATGACTTGCATTACATCACTAGGTGAGTAAGTCAGTTTACAGCCCGGGTATTGCATACATGCTAAAGGACAATCTATCTATCCTCTTACTGTGCGTATGAACCGATTCAGAGAGGTGAACTAATTTACCCAATATTACACACCTAGTTAGAAACAGTGCTAGGCCTAGAATTCAGATCTGTGACATCCAAAATAAAGACGCCTTCTACTCACTTATATTCATCCATCACATTAAATTTAGTTGTTTTTTTTCTATTAATTAGAACAAGAAACAGCATTTTTTTTTCTGCAAAGGACCAGACAGAATATATTTTAGTCCTTGCAGCCATACTCTCTGCATTAATCCATTTTTCCACTGCTGTAAAGAAATACCTGAGACCAAGCACAGTGGCACATGCCTATAATCTCAGCACTTTGGGAGGCCGAGGTGGGTGGATCACGAGGTCAGGAGTTCAAGATCAGCCTTGCCAAGATGGTGAAACCCCATCTTTACTAAAAATACAAAAATTAGCCAAGCATGGTGGCAGGCACCTGTAATCTCAATTACTCCGGAGGCTGAGTCAGGGAATTTCTTGAAACTGGAAAGCGGAGTTTGCAATGAGATGAGATCACGCCCCCGCACTCCAGCCTGGGTGATAAGAGCAAGACTCCACCTCAAAAAAAAAAAAAAAAAAACCTGAGACTTGGTATTTTTTAAAAAAGAAGTTTAACTGGCTCACAATTCTTCAGGCTGTACAGGAAGCATATCAGCATCAGCTTCTGGGGAAGCCTCAGGAAACTTACAATCATGGTGGAAGGTGAGGGGGAAGCAGGCAGGTCTTCTAAGGCCAGAGCAGGAGCAAGAGAGATGGGGGAGGAGCCACATGCTTTGAAACAATCAGATCTTGTGACAACTCACTCACTTACTATCATGAGCACAGCAGCAAGGGAATGGAGCTAAACCATTCAGGAGAAACCACCCCTGTTTCACCTCCCACCAGGTCCCACCTCTAGCACGCGGGATTACATTTCAACCTGAGATTGGGGTGGGGACACAGATCCAAATCATATCACTGTCTTTAGCTACTCAAATGCACCATGATATCATGAAAGCAGCCACATCTAAACAAATGAGTGCAGGTGTGTTTCAGTGACATTTTATTTAGTCACAAGAACAGATCATGGGTCAGATGTGGCCCACAGAGTGTTATTTGCTGACTCCTGAGTTAGGTCGCAATAGCAAAGAGACCTCAATAGCTCACCTTAAGCAAGTCAAAGTTCATGTCCTCACACTTAAGTAGAGAGTTCAAAGCTGATGGAACAACTTGGTGGTGTCAGAAACCCAGGAAAAATTATTGTTTTTACAGGCGAGTCTTAATGTGAGACCCTCAACTCATTTTCCCAGATACCTGCTGTAGCTCCGTTTATCAGCTTTGAATTTCAGGCAGTAAGAATGGGAATACAAGGAAATGGGGGACAGACCAATTTTCTTTAACCGCCAACTCAGGGGTTGTACACATTGCCTTTCTCCACACGTGGCTGGTCACTCATCAATCACAGGGCCATCTCTAGCTCAAAGAAAAGTTGGAGATGTGCAGATTTTGGACAACCAAGAGCCCTTCTGTGTTCTGTTACCAGAGGAAGAAAGACAAAAAAGATGAAATAGGTAAGCAGTGATTGTTCCCTCAGGAGGTATTTAATGTACTAAGGAATGTCTTAGAGAATGTATCAAATAAAGCTGCTTTTTTTGTGTCAAATAAAAACCAATTTGCTAGTATTGCCTTTAAAAATAGCTGCTTCAATACAGCTTCACCCTCTTTAAAAGAAAGTGCTGCTTTCCAGTAGAATTAGTGTAGACTGTTGAGTAAAACGAACCTGGTTTTTTTCCCCTATTTACTAAATGTTAGGGAACCCTCATTTTCTTGTCTGTAAGATGAGCCTTAAGAAGATCAGAATTAAGAGAGAAGAGCTCCTGGTTCACAGAACGACATCAGTTAATTAATACATGTTAGTTCCCCTCCATCTTTACTATAAAACAGGGAATTAAGTGGTATGCCAATATATGACAAGCTAAATGTGATCTAACTTCACATTGTGCCACATTTTATGCTCTATGCCTTTGTTTTTGATGGACTAATATCAGTACATAAGCCAGCCCCACCACCCTCAGAGGTAACAGTAGAGAAAAAAGAGCTGCTTTGGACTTCTGGAAATGTGGGTTTATCTTCTGACTTTCTTCACCTGCCAGAGGAATTAAGAACTAGAATTCCATATTTGGCATTCTTCAGGTCATTTTAAACTTTGAGATTTCAGTGCCTCACCAAGAAGCATTTTAATTCTGTTTTTAATAAACTGAAAAGTGAGACTTTCTTAATTTCTTATATTTTATAAGTCTCTGCACATATAATGACTCTTATCAACAACCCTTGAAACTTTTATTTGTAAAATGAATCAAGGGCACTTTCCTATCATGAATTCTTGTTGTACATGCCTGAATCAGTTACACAAATTGAGAAGCTTCACTTGGTCAAAACTTTAATGTCACATCACAAAGCATCAATCTTAGAGAAGCAATTAAAGAAATTCATTCCAAACTCTCTTGATGGCCCTGCCTGGCCAGAGGTCTTGGGTCTCCACTCCAGCTAATCAACATTCCACTGAGACAGCATTTTCATTTCTCCAGAACATGAATCTCTGAAAGAAAACACTCATTGATATAACTCATACCCTGGCCCAACCTTTATCCCCCTTCTTGCAGCTGAGACAGCCAGTTATTGATTTTCAGGCTTCCTACAGTCAGCAGCTAGAGCCAGTTTGTCAGAAAAGGTGAAAGAGGTAGGCAGGGCATAGGATTTATTTTGCAATTGATGCCCTGTGTGCAAAGTCTAAGTGGGAGTCAGACAGTTTAATGTCAGCAGCAAAGCATTCTGGAAGGAGGTGGCAGCATGAACGGAAATGAGAAGGCAAGGGACTCATGGCATGTGCAGAGAGCTACAGCATGCTCTTGCGGGGCAGAATCCCAGGGAGGTGCCAAGAGAAGTAGGAGAGAAACACTGTCAGGCAAGCATCCTACCACAGAACTTCATTTTGCAGGCAATCAGAACAGTAGAGGGAAAGGAATGTGGCCAGGTCCAGCTTTCAAATGTATCATTGTGCAGCTGTGTGAAGGTCAGTCTGAGTAGGCAGAGGCTGAGCTTAGGTCAGGTCAGTGTGACGTTGTTATGAGAGATGATGGAGACCTCAGTTGGGTCCCAGCAGTCACTGTGGAGAAGATAGGCAGATTATATCATTATTCCAGAGGTCACAGCAGTGGGACCTACCTGATTACACAGTGGTGAGGAACCAGAGAGAGAGGGGACAGAGGAAGAGGGAAATGGGAATTCATCTGAGAGAGATGTCCCTGGAGAGCAGAATGGCACAAGGATGGGCTTTAGGGAAAGCCACAGGTGAAGGGATGAATCATCCCAGAAGAAAAGAAACTCCTTCTCACAGGGAACAGAGAGCATTGCCAGGTGAGGGGAGTCTTCCGGTTAAACACAGCAGTCCCCTTGTCTGTCTAGCCTTTATACACCCACCCTGTGGCTGGTGCGTCCCAGTTTCGATAAAGCAAGCCTGCCCTTCATGCTTTGCCCCTTTCCCACAAGCCCACTTTCCCTTTCACTTGTGTTTCTTGTAATGACGCAGCAGGAGATGCTCATGGGAAGCCAACCAGATGCAACTGCTCAATCTTGGACTTCCCAGCCTGTAGAGCCATGAGCCAAAACAAATGTATTTTCTTTATAAATTATTCAGTCTGAGGTACTTTGTAATAGCAACAGAAAAGAAACTGAGATAGACGCCCACTGAGAAAGCAGTCTATAATTTGAGATAGTATCATAAGTGCTATATTCAGAATATAACTCCAAATTCATATGTTGAAACTAATCCTCAAAATGATAATATTAGGAAGTCAAACTTTTAGGAGGTGATTAAGTCATGAAGGTGGAGCCCTCAATGGGAATTAGTAAGTTCATAAAAAGGTTGAAGGGAACTAGCATTGTTCTTTTTCATCCTTTCCTCCAAGGGAAGATGCAGCATTTCTAATCTTTGGAGGGAACAGCACCAAGATGCCATTTTGAAAGCAGAGTGATCAGGTCCTTAGCAGACACTGAACCTGCCAGCACCTTGATTTTGAACTTCCTGGCCTCCAGAACTAGAAGAAAATAAATGTTTGTTTCTTATAAATTATTTTTTAATGACTAAGTACTTAAGACTACAGACTTTTTCTTAAGACAAATGGACTAAGACAATAAACATTTTAAAAATAATAAGGGCCCTAAGAAACCTTAGTCACCTCCTTGAGAGTGGACAACAGTAAAATACATTCTGAATCTTCCTCAAGTTTATGTCCCAGATATGTAGCCAATTTTGTCTTACCTATTTTCCCAAATATACAGAAACAAACCCCATTACCCACCAAAAATATTTCAATAAACCCCATTACCTAAAATATTCTGAGTTCGCCTAGGTCTTGCAACATTCCAGTCATGATCTTGGCTTTCTTAATTGCAATTTCCATTGTCTCCCAGATGTGGTACAATCACTAACTTTCCTAGAGTGAAAAACACCTCACCTGGTTTCTCACTTTCAAATTGTTCTCCTGTGAGTCCTCGCATGTCTCTTCAATGTGATGTGGATACTTGATCCTCTGCCAGGAAACAGACTCTTATTCTAGGCTGCTCCTGCATCAAAAAATAGTATTCAAAGCAAGATTTAAAGACCTGTAAGATACTAATTATTTTACCTCCAAATATCTGTAACACCCAGGGTCACTCTGTTGGTTCAACAGGAAGTCATATACCTGCTAAAACTTGGAGAAGCAAGAGATCCCCAAAATTATCATTCACATCTATCTCCTTTAATGTCTAGAATTGTTTTGGCAACTGGTTATTCTGAGTTAAGAACTTTGTTCAGTGGAAAGAACAATAGAATCAGAGTCAGGAGAACCTGGGTCTAGAGCTTCAATGTACCACATTGCTAACCATATGACATTGGATACAGTACTTAACATTGTTGAACTTCAGATTCCCAGTGCGTAAATTGGGAGCTTGACCCTCACTTTCACAGACAACTTATGGGGTAGAGGGAATAGTAAAACTAGTGCTACATATCATTCTGTTACATATGGCAAGTTCTCACACACCATCTCCAGCACCTTCCCTAAAGCTGATGGTGGTTACCTTAAGCACATACAGTCATATGTGAATACAGTTTTCATAGGTAGACATATATGTTACAGAACTTTGGGGACATTATATTATAACTATTTTTTAAACTTCACTGTCTGCTTTAGAAGGTGACAACATAATTTATATTAGTGGGAGCATGTCTCATTTATGAAAATACTTCCATGGCCTTTAGGTTATGTAAAGACCTTAAGTAACCAAACCAAGTATACAAGGAATGTAAAGGAAATGAGAGAGAGAGAGAGAGAGAGAGAGAGAGAGAGAGACCACACTGAGCAATTCATTTACAGAGCAGCTTTTCTTTGGGGCGGGGAGGATATATCACAGCAGAGATTTTATTTTGGCCTTAAATAATTTTTTTTTCTTTCTTCCCCTGGTAGATGCAAAAATGGGGTGTGAGGGACCAGGGACTAAGGAATGAGTAAAACCAGGAGAAGAGGGCTCTGTTCCGAGGAGGAAGAAATCCAAGCAATGGGATATAGGGTCAAAGCGGAAGTAGCCACTGGGGAACCCCCAGAGAAAGAGCGTGATCAACAGTTAATACGTTTTTTTGGGTTTTGTTTTTAATGGTCAACAGATATTAAGTTTAGGGTGGGGGTAGTTTTTAATTCTTTTACTAAAGAGTTTGTTAACCATTACAATGTCTCAGTTTTGTCATGCAGAACGAGGGGGTGACTTGTATCCCTGATTGAGATAGGGTAATGGGAAAACACATCTTTCCTTCCTGCCAGACATCCTTGGGGACCCTGGAAAGGACCACAGCAATTAGAGACAAGCAGGAGGGAGGCATGAGTGAAGCCTGGAGCTTATGTGCAGAAGGAAGCCGAACAAAATGAATCTGTGAAAGGTGAAGCCTTCAGGCTCGCAAAACCTCAGTTGTTCTCAGGAAATCAAAGGAAGAGAGACCAATAAAAGCAGGGAACTTCTGCAGTTGTGTACACAGCTCAAACGTTCTACTGAATGTGAGTCTATCAGGGGACCCTGATGTCCAACAAACCCAGAGGCACTTTTCAAATCCTCACAGGGGGAAGATCTGTTGCATAGACAAGGTAACATGACGCAGGATGTAGTGAAAAACAAAAGTTGGCTTTATCCTGTGTGTACTGAGTAAGTAGATTAAACTCAGCACTCAATTTCACCAGTGTAAGCACTTGTGAGGTTGCTGTGAGAGGTGGAGATGATATTTGTAAGGTGGTTGCACATATTTAGTAAATGGTCCCCTTGCCAGGTGTCTGAAGACAGGCTTGCCCCACACCAACTGCAGCTGATGGCAACTCAAGGGGGCCGAAACGGAGAGTTTATTTTCAGATCCCCTATGTTTGAAACAGCCTTCTTCAGGACAGTGGCTGCCACACCTACATTTAGTTAAGAGCCTTAGACTCTGTAAGTATTCAATATTAAACAGCAAGCTCTTTCCACACTACCTAGCAATATATTTCTGGGTTAATATGAGGTGATAGTTTCAACCTATAAATCCCATTAAGTTTGAATCCCAGTTACTTCAAGATAATGCATAAGAAACGAGGTTGTCATGGCAATTTAGATCTGAGACTCGCACCCAATCCTAGACACTAGAGCTGGGGCTTAGGAGACAGTACATTTTCTGTGCTTTATTTCTAATACTAGAATTCTCTTGTTCTTCCAGCATCCAAAACCCTATCCATGGAGTCTCTGTGGGCAGAGATTGTCTTTTTAGATAGGCCAAATAGTGCTCTGAGATGCTAATTAGAAATCCAATATAAATGTTTTCTATTTGGAAATTTCATATTGGAAAATTCCATGTATCTAAAACCTTTTAGTAATGACTGTTTTTAAATGTAATACATAGTTTGAGGTAAACATAGGGATAATTTTCAAGCACATTTTCCTCGACAAATGTGTGATACCAAAACTCTGAGCTGTTCTAAATAAAACCCTTTCATTACTAGTTCAAGGCTATATTTTCAACATTCAGCAAATAAAACCCTCTCACATTGAGAACTCTGTCACCAAATTTAACTCGGACACATTTTTGAGATTCCTCTTTCTGACATGATTACTTATATTATTGAAAGGTACACATATGTCCTAAACTATTTGAATTGTGACTTCTGTACAAATAGGAAGACCACTTTATCATGAGACCTTTCAGAGAGGTTAGAGGTTCTAAATTGTTTACCCTGTTGGCCAAGAATGTGAGAGCACAAGAATTATATGCTTTCACACGCCATTCTTTCTATTTCCAGTACTCTTTTTTGACAGTTTTGCTTTTTTAATGCATTTATTGTTTTCAAAGATCACAGGTCTTTAAATGCAGGGACAGAGCTCTCAGCTTTTAGATTGGCAGACCTCAGGGTTTGTCTACTGACATAGGGGCAGAGGCACCATAATTGCTGGTTGGTCCTGACATTTTCTTGAACTTTCTGTTTTCAAACACCACTTACCACTTTATCTAAGAAAATGCTTCTTCGTGAGGAATATATTATTAATATTTCCAAGGGTAGAAAATGACCTTCAGTCCTATTGACATGTTCTCATATATATTGTCTGCACTTAAAATGAAAATAGTTAGGCTCTGGGAGCATTTTTATAAAGACCAAGCTGAGACACAGAAACATTAAAAATGTGCTTGCATGATGACAAACACCATTTAGAAAGTATTCTTGAAAAGAACAATTAACAATATTCAAAATAACAATACTGGAAGGTACTGCTATTCTCCCTGTGGTACAGATAAGAAGAGTGGAATTCAGGAGCGTCTGAGGATTTCCAAATTCACAATGCCAATACACGATCAAGTCATAGTTAAACATTCTTTAGTTGTGTTCATTTATTTATTAAACAAAACTAATACATGGCAGATAGTTCAGCCTCTTTGCTAAGAGACAAGATTCATTGTCCCACTCTTTAAGTTCATAATTTCTTAGGCAGACAGATGTGTTACCAAATAAGTTGCCATACTATGCAATAAATGCTGCACAAGGAGACCGTTCATGTTCTGGAAGAGGCTAGAGAAAGCTCCCAGGAGGGCTTATTATCTCATCTGGGCGGGCAGGTTCAAGGGCGTCTGAGGTCTCTGTGTCATCTTTACCTATGGTTTCTTCCTCCTGAAGACTTTTCAAATTTCTATCCAAACATAGTCAATATGGGATGGTTTTGTTTTTTTCTTAAACCCAGCAACTCTTCTGGAACCCAACAGACATTACCCAACTACTCTCTATAACTTAGTCTCTTATTTTTCAACAAATATATAAAACCTGATTTGTTCAAAGGGATGCAGATTCTTCCCAGTGTCCTCTCCCTGTAGGCAGCAGGCCTTTGCTCAGGGTGTCTGGGGAGCAGGGTTCTCAGAGCTTCATTCCAACTTGGGACCCAGTTTCCAGGCACCTCTGCCTGTGGAGAAACGTCAGTCCTTTCAGAGTGAACTTAATTTCTGGAGATGGACAAAGTCTGTCGGGGCAAAGAAAGGTGAATGAAGGAAGTGGCTAAGTGCAAAACTGCCATGTGTGGCCGAAAACGACGTGGCTCTCCACGGCAGCGAGCTCGGTGGTCTCCTGGGTTTTTGGAAAATGCCTCTTTTGGAATTCTGCAAGGTAAACACCAATGGTGTTAGGCAGATTGCCGAAATGAGGACCTCACCTCTTTGAAGACTAATTAATTTCTAGAGGTTAAGAAAATGCCACCACCTCTTTACTTGGTCTGCACATTTGATACGATTAGATACTTGGCTTCCCCACTAAAACCCAACATTTATGAATTTATTTACCAAAAATATCAGCAACACACTGCCAGAGAGAGGACAGAGAGAGACAGAAACAGACACAGAGACAAAGATACAGAAGGAATCACTCCAAATACTCAGATTTCCTACCTGGACACGTTTCAGTAGGGTATGTGTATATTTCTCTTGTTTAATGTGGGAAGAAGAAGTCTAATCACTTTTTGTGTCTGTTTATTTTTCTGTCTCTCTCCACTCAAGTTAAAGTAGTCTTTCCAAAATATAGGCAGGCACCAACATCTTGAAAACTCTACGGTTGTCTGATCTGCTTCCCAAGAAAGTACTAAGATCTCAGTGTGGCCACTGGGTCCTCACCATCAAGCCCCACACTGGCCAGCCTGACACCCATTTTAAAGCCAAAAATCTACCACCCTGTAGTAAGTGTAACATTTCAGACCTTTGCCTACGTTTTTGCTTAGAACGTCCTCTCATATATTTTTCTGCACCTAAGACCTCTTGTATCTTAATGCTCCAGGTCACTTGCCCCTGTTATCCTGTCCATGACTTTCCCTTTGTCTGAATTACTAGCCCAACATGTCTGCAGCACAGTGTTCTTCTCGCTATTTAACATGTTTTCTCCGAGCAGCCTCCCACTTTACTTCAATATTTTCATGCCTGATTTTCCTTGCAGCATCAGAGCACGTCTTATCTCTGAGCTCTAGCTCACACAGTGCTTAGCAGTAATGAAAGTTAATTGAATTAAATTGAACAGGTAATGCATTGTTTGAACTCAGATTCAGAATTGTCTGTAGTTGGCACTTAATACAATTTTTGTTGCTGAAGAGCAAAATAAAGCATTGAAAAAGCCAACACACGTGTGAAACGACAGGAGTGAAAGAAATGGGCATCTCATTATTGAAAGGAAGTAACCGTTGGTGGTTGGATTTATTTTCTTCTAAGTTTTGTGCATATTATTTTTCAACGTAGTAATAATTTCCTAAGTATTTTTCTCCTATTACACATATTAGTTTAATGAAATCATTCTGGCCATGTTAGATTCTTTTTTAACATTAATATTTTTATTAAATAATATTTATGGCATCTCACCTCATCTTGAAAGCATATGAGACACTGAGCTACAAAAGTGCAATTCCTACAAACCCGACCTCTTTCCTCATTTGTCAACCTCTTGAGAGAACTAAATTTTAAATGCTTTTTAAGTCAGCGTTTGAAGCATATGTACTATAATGCAGTATTTTTCCTAATGGTGTTATAAATTGGGCACTTATGTTGGGTTTCATCTTTTTAAACTGCAAGTATTAACTTTAGAAGCTGAGTTACCTGATGATGTTTCAGCCATGGTCACAACATCAAGGATTCAACAATCCACTGACAAAACTCCCAACGAAAACATGGATCTTCACTGAAGATTTCCTTTAGGAGTATAGCAGCAGGTTTATAGTGGACATTGCATAGCATGACTTCAAGAAAATGACGTAGCTAGAATGTTTTCTGTTCATTCAAAATTTACACACATGGCGCTACTAAAACCCCATTTTGTTTTTCAGTGCTGGTCTCTGGCTTACATTTTCCCTCCTTTACTTAATCCAACTTGTCTCCTCATCTTCCTCTTCCAAAGAAGGGAACCCCTGACACTGACTATTTTCTTGATAAGGGCAGCCAACCAAATGCTAGTGAACCCTCCATTAAATACATAAATAACTCTTTCATTAATATCTTGTGCCTGAAGTTTTTCTAAATTTTAGATTTTTCAATACAATAAATTCTCAGAAGTAAGCTTGCTTGGACAAAAAGAAGTAGTATCTTCAAAGCTTTAAATAGCTACTGTGATGGGCCAGATTGTGTCCCTAAAGTTCATATGCTAAAGCCCTAATCCCTAGTACCTCAAAATGTGACTGTGTTTGATGATAAGGCCTTTAAACATGCACTTAAAATAAAACAAGGTCATGAGAATGGGACCCTAAACCCATACAGCCGGTGTCCTTATAAGAAGAGGAAGTTAGGACACATATACACACAGAGACGATCACAGGAGGGCACCGACAGAATATAGACACCTGCCAGCCAAGGAGAGAGGCCTCAGAAGAAACCAGTGCTGCTAACGCCTTCATCTTTTACTTGTAACCTCCAGAATTAAGAAAAATATATAAATGTATTTTGTTTAAGTCACCTAGTCCATGGTATTTTCTCAGGATAACCCAAGCTGACTAACACAGCCTCTTCTATGTTTTCAAAAGCTTTAGACCAATTTGTGCCTCCACCAGCAGAAAAGGGAAATCACACTCAGCTTAGTTCTAAAGAAAAAGACCTGTACTAACCTCATCTCAAAGCTGGTGACCAGGGACGTAGTCTGCTTGTCACCAGAGCGGGGGGGGAAGACACAGCACAGCCACACGGGATCTCAGAGGGGCAGAATAAGACTCTTGCAGTGAGACTCCTGCAGGTACCAGGCAGAAGGATTGCAGGTAACTAAATACAGCTGCAGAAGCCACTGAGAGAAAGTCCGAAGACACACTCCACGGTGGGCCTCAGCAGGTGCTAGCTCCCAGCAGATCCCCACAGGCAGTGCAAGCTGATTTGTGCCTGATGTAGTCTTTACCTGTCTTCCCTCAAATTGTTTATATAATTCATTGCTGCTGCTCACTTCCATTATGATGCTCTCCAACGGGCTTCCAGAAACTCCTCTGGAGGTGACCTCCACAAGGTCACCCTGCAAAGAGGGGAGGAAAATGCACTTTAGCTTGGGTGACAGCTGCTGGGAGGAACAGGCTTCTGGAGGTGCCACGTGGGCCTTCAAGGCCACCCTTTGTGTTATTTTTAATGGTTGTATACTTAACTCTCCTTGAAATGCTGCCACGGGCCTGACTCAGATGTAAGTCTGTTCCTGCTAATGAAATGGCTCAAGTCAGTAACTGTCCTCCTCTAAAGGCTTCCCAGTGTCTCCCTGCCTCTGGTCTTCCTCCCAAAGACTTCATCCTCCATAGAGTGTGTTCTGTACACACAGGCTTGGTCCTGGTGCTCCTGTTCCTGAATTTCATCATTAACAACTTTGCAAAATTTGCCACCACTATTGATATGGTTTGGCTCTCTGTCCCCTCCCGTATCTCATCTTGAATTGTAAAACCCATGTGTCAAGGGAAGGACCCGGTGGGAGGTGACTGGATCATGGGGGGCAGTTTCCCTCATGCTCTTCTCCTGATAGTGGAGAAGTTCTCATGAGATCTCATGATTTAAAAGTAGCAGTTTCCCCTGTGCGTGTCTCTCTCTCTCTCTCTCCCCTCTCTCCTGCTGACTTGTGAAGAAGGTGCTTGCTTCTTCTTTGCCTTTCACCTTGATCGTACATTTCCTAAGGCCTCTCCATCCATGCTGAACCGAGAGTCACTTAAACTCCTTTTCTTTATAAATTACCCAGTCTCAGGTAGCTCTTTGTCACAGCGTGAAAATGAACTAAACCAACTATAGTTTTTAAATTTTGGTACCACTATTGTTTTTAAAACTTAATATCATTTTTGTTAAAAATATTTTGAGCGTATATACTCAATACATGCATACATATCTTTTTATCCGTTAGACATTCATTGCTTCTATATACATATATTTTTATTAAAGTGCAACCAAAAAAAAGAAAACCCTCAGAAATTAAAAGGCTGAAATTCAAATCCTGTCCCCATGAGCAAAAGGCCACCACAAACAACTTTCCATTTCCATTTGATACCATGCCTTTCTGAGTGCTCTAGTGCAGCTCAACCCAGCCCCTTGCCATTTTCCACAATACCAAGCTTCTTTTCTACCTCCTAACCTTTATGGATTTTGTCTCTATGCCTAGACAGTCTACCTACCCTTTCCACCTAAGAAACTTCCCACCATTTAAAATCCAGGCTAACTATGAAAAATGAAAATCACATGCATAAACAACAGGAAAACACACTGTGCTATTCAAAAGCTCACCCAAATAACAACAGTAAGCCATTCTTTAAAAGTAATTGAAGCTATGCTTCAATTGCAAGATAAATACGCAAATTAAAGACTAAAGAATGGAAAAGTAAAATAGTAAGAATTCCCCTGAGCATCGAAAATAGTTCAACATAAATCTTAGAGTTCATGTATCTGGTTATAAAAGCAACTACAATTGTCCCAAACTTATTATTGATAAAAATATATAGAAATAATAATTAATAGTATGAATCTGAGTTCAAAACACCAGACTGTGTTAGCAGAACTTGTAAAAAGAAGTGAAAGGGAAGGGCTCTGTTCTAAATGTGTTTGTTTGCTGAAATTTTTGTGTCAGAAGGCTACCCCTCAAGGTAATGGTATTAGGAGGTAGGGGCTTTGGGAGGTAATGAGGTCATACAGGTGGAATCCTCATGAATGCAATTAGTGCCCTTATTATAGAGGCCCCAGAGAGTTAGCTCATCTCTTCCCTCCTGTGAGCACATATCAAGAAAGACCTATCTGTGACCAGTCAATGGTTCCCAACAGACACCACATCTTCTGGCACCTCGTTAGGAAACTTCTACCTTCAAGAACTATGAGAAATTAGTTCCTGCTATTTACAAGCCACCTAGGCCATAATATTTTGTTATCATAGCCTGAATGAACTAAGATGCCCAACTGCTGTCTTATTGTTAGGAAACTCAAAATATAATTGTGAAATACTAATAATAGGAATACAGTTTTAAAAATTGAGATACTTAAATACAACTACTAGTAGCACTTCAGAGAGTATTTAACTCATCTCAATCACAGAATAAGATAACAGCAATCAAAACATAATGCATACAACAAACGATAAAATAGAAAAAAAAACAACAAGGCATCAATATCAGCATAAAATAAGATGACATGAAAATCAACAAATAAATCTGTTATGTAATATGAAGTTTCTAAAATGTTTTTGCAAATTCTTGTATTTGGAAAATATTTATTGGAAATACTAAACGTTATAAGCATAATAACAATATTTTAAAAATAAAACCGGATACAAAGATATATATACACAGACACACATAGATATGCAGATATAGGTGTGTGTAGATATACATGTGTGCCTAGGCATACCATCTATCTATCTATCTATCTATCTATCTACCTATTGATGAAATACTACATGTGTATGTGTATATGTAAACACACATGCTTATCCAAAACATTATTATCATATTGATATAAATGAAATCTCATTAACAATGATTAGGCAAAGCTGATGTTGTTGCCTGTTAGGATGTCTATTTCCTACAAAGTTTTCTGTAAGGACTTTCAGCTTAATGGAGTCTTACAAAGGTGTGTGAAACAAACAACAATTATCATCAGTTGCCAGCCATTACGGGTGCAAAAACAAAATCTCAAAATGAGTAGATTTTGCGTGACACACTTTAAAAAGCAAAAACAAACCATAGCTAAAAAATTAGTAGCTTACTCCTTGAACAAATAAGATCTTTGCTGTTTGTATTTTCCTCAGTTCTTCTGAACAAATATTGCTAAGTTTCCTTGTTTTCAAATACATGTTTAGTCTATTTTCCTATTCATACCATCCATTTTCCCTTCAAGTTGCCTTTTCAAAGCTTGTTGGATTCCTTCCCTCTAGACCATAAAGCAAGCACTAGAAAAGGTGAGTAGTGAGCACCTGTGCAGCTCTCATCTCTAGCAGAGATAGGACTGACAGGTTTAGAATCCAAACATAGCGGTCACCCCACTCTGGCCAGTGGCACCATCCACATCTTTTTCCTGAATCAAACTTCAGAGAAAACAGCAGTAGTCATAATCTAACATTTACAGTCTGTGACCTTTTCTTCACACTAGTACCCCACATATGTCTACTTGTCATTTATTTCAAATCCAATTATCTTAAATTGGTGTCTGGGTCTCCCAAAGTTCCTTACAGGAGGCACACCCTCTCCACAGCAGACAGCGATGTTCTTCACTCGTCTCTCACGAGAAGGGCAGTATCTCTCCATCGTCTAGCACAGCCACTCCTGGCCATGTGACAGACGGGTTGGTTCCCTGTGGAGCCGGAAAAGGGTCCTCTCTGATTTTCCCATTCCTTCAGAGATGTGCCATGCATTTCCTCTGCAATTTAGAAACTTCTTTGTGATCTATCACCCAGGAGCATTTCACTGTGAGCTGAAACCAGCATGTGGACACAAAAAATGCACTCAGAGAAGTCGCAAGCCACGGTTTCTCCATGTGGCTCCAGCACACACTTTTCCATGGTTTGGGTAAATAGCTTAACCCCTGCTGAAGGCTTCTTTTCCTAATCTGAACAGGGGAAATAGTAATCTATGCTTTGTCTCTATCTGAAGACTGTTCTGTGGGTTCAGTGAGTGAATAAATACAGATGCACTTGCATGACTAAGATGAAGGATGGGAGCAGAGGGAACTACAATGTGTACAACCCCCATCAGCCCCCTAAATATCCAAGCTGTTTTCTTCAGTTTCCCAAATACAGACCACTTGTAAATAGAGTCATCCCTTGGTATCAGTGGGGATTGGTTCCAGGACAAACCCCATATCAAAATTCACAGATGTTCAAGTCCCTGGTATAAAACGGTATAGTGTTTTCACATACTCTCATACATATCCTTTAAATCATCTCTAGAGTAGTTATAATACCTAATACAATGTCAACAGTTGCTAAACTTCTGTGTTTAGGGAATAATGACAAAGAAAAGGATATGCATTTTCCATACAAATGCAATCTTTCCCTAATATTTTCAATCCACAGTTGGTTGAATCTACAAATGTGAAACCCATGGATGCAGAGGGCAGACTCCATACTAGAATAAACCTGTGATTACTATGTAATGCACTGATTATTTGGGAAATGTGTTTTGTTATTGTTCAAGTCTCTATATAGCCACCCAGATTAGTAATTTGCACTCATATTGCTAAACTAAAGATCCTAGACACTCTTCCATTTGACTGTTCTATTCCGCTTTGTTATAGCTCTAAGCACAGCGTGGCCCTCAATTCATGCCTTTTGATTATGAGAAAGATTTCTTCTTCACAGTTCTAACTCTACCCAAATAATAAATGGCACCAAACCACAGACACCAGCAAAACCCTGATTAATGAAATTACACATCACTTTCTATCCCAGCATTTGGAGGCTAATGGCAATATGCATAATGACATGTCACACGCTTCAGATATCATCAGGATGTCCTGGAATGATTACTTATTGCCTGTGGGAGGAAATCATCGGTAGGAAGGACCAACATCATGTGGGAGGGATGGCTTCCACATTCGCTGGGAAATAGCCGTGTGTTGTGATTTGAAAGTTGCCTTTCTTTCTCTCACTGGTCAGTTTTCTAGTTATATATATATATAATTTATCACAAAGGATCACAAGCCAGTCAAACTTCTTGGCTTTGATAGTGTGGATGAACTTATTAAACTCATTCCTTAAATGTGCAATACACTCTGTGAGAGAGAAATGTATGAAAGATGTGTGTTGGTGAAATGAAGTGCATAGGGCCAGGTGTCAGGGAGCTGTGGTCTGTGTCCAGCTTTGGCATACATGGGTTTGGTGGCCTTGGGCAAGATTGCACCTGTTTCCTCACCGATGTAATGGAAAATGACCTCATGGAGTTATTGTTTTTAATGTATATTATTCATTTTTGAAATATTTCATATGTTTTAACTTTTATTTTAGGTGTAGGGTTACATGTGTAAGTTTGTTATATAGGGAACCTCATGTCATAGGAGTTTGGTGTAAAGATTATCTCATCACCCAGGTACTAAGCACAATACCTGATCGTATTTTTCTGATCCTCTCCCTCTTCCCATCCTCCTCCCTCAGATAGGCTCCAGTGTCTGCTGTTCTTCTCTTTGTGTTCATTGGTTCTCATCATTTAGCTCCCACTTATAAATGAGAGCCTGTGGTATTTGGTTTTCTGTTCCTGTGTTAGTTTGCTAAGGATAATGGTCTCCAGCTCCATCCATGTTCCTACGCAGGACTTGATCTTATTCTTTTTATAGCTTTGTAGTATATCATGGTATACGTATACATCATATTTTTGTTAACCAAGCTGCCATTGATGGTCACCTGGGTTGATTCCATATATTTGCTACTGTGAATAGTGCTGCAGTGAACGTACGTGTGCATGTGTCTTACGGTAGAATGATTTCTATTCCTTTGGTGATATATCCAGTAATGGGATGCTGAGTTGAACGGTACTTCTGTTTCTCATTCTTTGAGGAACTGCCACCATACTTTTTACAAGGATTGAACTAATTTACCCTCCCATGAGCAGAATATAATGATTCCCTTTTCTCTGCAACCTTGTCAGCATCTTTTTTTCCCTACTTTTTCATAATAGCCATTCTTATTGGTATAAGAGCCTGGCCTATAGTCTGATAAGTTGATGCTAAAGTCCTACATTTGCTCCTGAATTCTCAGAGCCCTCCTCCCTCAAACCAGGAAACCATTTTCCATTTCATAGCACTGTGTGAAGATGAAGTGGAATGATGCCTGCATTAGAGTGTACTTCTATCATTATAAAACAAAGTGCATCCAGGTACGATGCTTGTTTGAAAAAATCAATGTACTGTAGTTCAGCAAAATATTTAGATTATCTTCCATCCAAACAGTATGGTAGGTTCTGGAAATTCCAAAATAAGCAAAAATCAGCCAGCCTCCATGAGGAGTTCACAGTAACCTACAGGACACAAAAGAAGAAAGAAAGAATTCAACCATATAGTGACAAGTGTCAAGTTAGCAAATAACCCAGGAAAGATGAAAACTCAGACAAGGGGCTGTTGTCCAATCTTGGTTCAGGGAATGCTTCCTGGAGAGAACATGAAATCTCAATTTCTAAGGAGGAAACAATTTATAAATATTAACAAAACGGGCTGGGTATAGTGACTTACATCTGTGGTCCCAGTAACTCAGAAGGCTAAAGTAGGAGGATTGCTTGAGGCCAAGAGTTCAAGGCTGGATGAGCCCTGATAGTGTCACTGCACTCCAACATGGAAGACAGAATGAAACTCAAAAACAAAACAAAACAACAGAGAAAACTATGAATTCTAGATAAAGGGAATAAGGGCTAGGCACAGGGGCAGAAAATTGTGTGTGTGTGTGTGTGTGTGTGTGTGTGTGTGTGTGTGAGAGAGAGAGAGAGAAAGAGTGTGTCTGTGTGGTGGGGAGGGTGAATATAATTTAGGGTTAACTGAAGTGTGAAAATCAAGATGAGTTACAGCAGGAGATGGGACAGTCAGAGACTTAACTCTCAGAGCAACGACTGATCACTGCATAATTTTAAATTATATTTGCATTTTAGAAGGATTATACAGGATACAGTTTGGGGAATTAATTTAAGGGGCCAGAAGAAATGTAGGGAAATAGGTTAACTGGCCCTCAAAATAATCTGAGCAACTGCTGTGGTCTGATGTCCAATAGTGGTGGACATGGAAAGGAGAGGATTTTTTAAAGGAAGGAGCATTAGCTGGTGATGGCTGGGAGAGAGGAATGGGCAGAGGACATGATCTAGGAGGATTCACAGATGGTCAGCTGGGTGAGGCCGCCCAGCATACTGGACTATGCTATGGAACCAGAGAGAAGGAAGAGGCTGGCAACAGCGCAGGTGCATCCTGTGGTCAAGGGCGGCACTTGAACTTGGGAGATGGCCGGATGATTTGAAGATACTTTGATATTGAAATGTTCTGTAGAACTTCTCATCTGCAGTTAGAGCAGACTCATCTTCATTTACCAGTGGTTACGTTTCATTTATCTAAATAGCACAGTATCAATCATGCAGTAAGTGTGCAACTAATGCAGGTCATTCGGTTGCCTCTTGAACACCAGGGATATATCTTGCAAAACTTACATAGATCATGAAATCGAGGAACCATGCCAGATTATTTTGCAAAATAGAGATTAATATCTGTTTCAAAGTGAGCTTCACATCTGTTATTACTAGCACTCAGTACTGCATATCCATATTAGCTTTCAGATTCTAAATAACTTATCACACCCAAAGTTCCAACAGCCAATACAAGAAAAAGAGTTTTAGGAAATTCTTAGGAAAGTAGGCTGGGCCTAGGTGTCACGGTGGCTGACACCTAGAATCCGAACATTTTGGGAGGCCAATGAGGACGGATCACCTGAGGTTGGGAGTTCAAGACCAGCTGACCAACATGGTGAAACCCCATCTCTACTAAAAATACAAAAATTAACTGGGGCTGTGATGGCACATGCCTGTAATCCCAGCTACTAAGGAGGTTGAAGCAGGAGAATCCCTTAAACCTAGGGTGGGAGGGGGAGGTTGCAGTGAGCCAAGATCACGTCACTGCACACCAGCCTGGGCAACAGAGGGAGACCAGGTCTCAAAAAAAAAAAAAAAAAGAAAAGAAATTCTTAAGAAAGTACGGACACATGACTAGACCTTTTTAAACCTACCCCGAATTTAGGGGAAACCCCACTACACAGTCAGTTTCCAAGGAGAAAGGATTGAGGTTAATATTCAGGACAGCTTTGGACAAATTTTGAGGAAGTGTTTATTCCCTTTAATTTCTAAACACTGTGGAATGCTGTGGACTTGAAGGCTAAGAAATGAAGAGACGCACGTGTGAAGAGAGTGCACACCCCGTCCCAACAGCTTGCAGTGACATGCAGGGACGTTTGCAATCAAAGGCACGCCGGGGCCAGGGGCTGCGTGTTTTGGACTGTGGTTTTCTGCCTCTTATTTATACAGTCCCTTCTGTTTTCTAGTTTCTAGAGTTCTTCAAACTTTCAGACAATGAAAATTAAAGACCATTTTTCTTATTTCCCAGAGCTAATATGTTCTTTTTAAATACCACATTTTTGTCATTTCACAATGTTTGGGATGGGAGATTGGCCGTTAAACTTTCCTTTCTGCCATCTTGATCCCACATCCTTATGAATTTGATGGCCCGTGGGTTCTAATGTGCTCACATGTCTGTTCCTCCCAGAGACACAAAATTAGCACAAAGAAGGAAATTAGTGGTAATTTCCAGTGTGTAGAGGTACTTGGGGCAAGTGAGCTGTGCCTCACTCCCCAAATTCCACTACTTACTAACTTTGCAATAAGAAGGCTTTTCAGAAGCTGCCATGTGACCCATATAGGCAGCATGTAGAGATAAAAGGAATATAAACTAAAAATATAATCCTAACCACCCCTCTCCCCCTGCAACTGACTGAACAGATCCCCTCTTTGCCAAGGGGACCCCAGAGAAATCTTGAAAATGAATTCCCATCCATGACTAGACAGGAAGCCAGACACACCTCATTATACCCCCTCCCTTTTGCAGTTTGGACCCAAAATCTGACCAGTGTTAATTTCAAAATAAAGACAAAAAGACTGAAAGAACAGACTCTTTGAGGCTATGAGATGCCAAATTATAAACAAGCCCGGCCAGGCAAGGGTTAAGTCGGGCACATAGAATGTAGAGCATCGGTCTGTTCTGCAGGCACTTTCCTTTTTCTCTGACAACTGAACAAGCACTGGCCTCCAGACAAGCCGTGTTGAAGCAGCTGCAGCTCCCCAGCCAGGAGACACCGGGACCCCCGTTCCACCTGCCGTAACTATAGCTTTGGTTGGACAGGAGACTGATTTAAATCACTTTCTCTTGGTAAGACCACCGACCATCGGCTGGTTCTGGCTGGTTTACAGAGGCTGCCCACTCAAATGCCTTTATGTCCTGAAAAGACATTCCAACATACAGGGTCTAGTTAAAGTGCATTTAAATATTAAGTCTCCACCCCAAGGTGAATGTGGCTTGTATGCAACATGCATGTTTATTTGGTGCGGATACATTAGGACTACCTTCATGAATATTCATAGTCCTTCCTATAACCTGTTGAATATGGATGTTAGCCAACCAGGTCAGCTTGAAGCTCCTGTCCCAACCCCTTCTCCTCCCAAGGGCCTGTCTCTGGTCTTTCCTGGAAGCTCCACTTCCCAGCCTACGGGATACAACCTTGTAGGCTATAGCCTTTTACAAGAAATAAACTCTATTCTCTAAATTTATAGACTGTGTGATTTTTTGAGTTGACAAAAATAACACATTACTGAAAAGAAGACTTATCTGCAAGCTGCAATATCTGTGCTTTTAATTTGATTCCACAACATTCTTAGCTCTGGGGATTTTGGAAGTCAGTTGAAGTTGTATCAAATGGTTAAAAAAATTTTTTAAATGTCAACTTGTGTGTTTTTGTGTTGTTAGAAATTTGTCATATCCCACAAATTCAACTCGGCAAAGATTTTCTTTATTTTAGGGTTAGGTTGGGGTGATTAAGGAAGCTGATATTAATGTTTGTCCTGATTATAATGGTAAGCTATAACATTTATATTTCTTCAAAATTAATTAATTTACTCCCACTTTCCCAGCAGGAGATGGGTCAGCTTCCTCACTATGAGAGCTTTCCTGACAGCTTCACAGCCTTGGGCTCTGGGAACAGAACTCACTAGCCTCCAAAACTGAGGTTCTACAACTGCATGGGATTGCCTCACACATACGCAAAGCCTACAGGCTCCATAGAAAAGTAAACCACAGTTCAAATCTCATCTTTAAAGCTAGAAAATAAATGCCAACCTGCTATTTCAATACCTGATGATAAAGCAGTATAGGCAAAAAAAAAAAAAAAAAAGAGGAAGCTTTTTAGATTCTAAAGAGTAAATCTGCAAGAAGGCTAATCTGAATTTCAAAGGCAGCACTAACCATTAATTAATTATAAGGCTCCAGGGCCCCCATAACAGTAGCATAGGGAAAAAAAAATGAATTCAGGCTAAGTGCTCACACTACAGAATCACCCGTAGGAATTGTTGTCCAACCAAGAAAGTTACGAGTCACTAAAATTCCCCACAGGGAGAGTTATGGCCATGAGGAAGGAGCTGAGGAGACCCAGCCATCTCCACCTGTCTCTCCTCAGCCCCTGAAGTCCTGGTCATTCTTACTCCCCAGACTGAGGTTCATGGGCAGACTCCTATTTGGCCTTAGGTTTTCTACCATTTCTTCAAACTGCAGGCTTTCAGTAGCCCTCTGGTTTTGCTTTCATTCACTTTGGGCTCAGACATAACTCACTTTTACCCTCCTCAAAAGTGGGAATACATGCCCTTCTCTGTCTGGCTTTCCCTGATCACATTTGGTGAATACACTTCAGGGAATCCCATGTGAAATTCAAAACCAAAGGAAGGAAATAAGAAAATGGAGGAAGAGAGGGAGGGAGGGGAGGAAGTCGGAATGGAAAGTGGAGAAGGGAATGTCTGTGTCTTAGTGGGAAATCGCACAGAGAAGAGGAAATCTCTTTTGTCAGCCAAAATTGCTGGAGAATGCACAAGAAGGGAAGGAAATCAGAAAGTCTGACCTCCCATGTGCTCGGGTACTAAGCCAGTGCTGTGTCTGTATGTAGTTCCCCAGACAGCTATCTGTTCATTTCATCCTCAGAGCCTTGCCTATTCTGCAGATAAGGAAAATGAGGTTTAGAGAGATTAAGTCAGTTGCCTAAGGTCACACAGCTAGACGTGACTGAACCAAGGTTTGAGCGCCAGGGTATTTCTGGTTTCAAATCCAAAGGCACTTCTAGAATTTGAAGCCAATTTAGCAGGCACAGTGTAAGCTGTTGATGGTGTGCAATGTTTAGAAATGCCTCCATCTAGCACACAGACCTGGACAAGAAAGCCTTCTGCACACCAGCAATTATGATTTCAGATCCATGCTGCTTCAACTACAGTAGCTAATTAGATCAAGACAGGAATCATGACACAAACCATAGTTCAAACTAGCTAATTAGATTAAGATCAATATAAAATCTTCTTTAGACAAAGGTACATTGGACATTTCTGGCAGAGATATCTGCATATTGAGTCAATAAGATAAGGACAAAAAACACATGTTAAAGAGCGTGTGTGTGCCAGAATCCTTCTCCGCTCTCTTTAATGAAGTGAGCAATACCAGTTCCTGGGGAAATAGAAGTAAATTAAACAAACAGGGACTGCTTAGCGCTGGCTGCAAAGGATTGTGGCTCAGGGTTAGAAGATGCAGAGGCCTGGTTATGTACCCTTTTGAGCCTCAGTTTTCTCATATTTAAATGGGTCTGAAAACTATCAAGATGATTCATAAATCTTTACTTGAGACTTGGAAGGTTATGGTCTGTTTTCACACACCATGTATTTTTTGATTCTTACAGCAACTCTTGGATGTGAGTGCTATCATTACATTCACTTACAGAATAAGAAATCTGTGGCTTTTAAATGAACTCGCTCAAAGCTTTCCAGCTAAAACGGAGAGGCATAACACAGATTGTTCTAACTCCCAGTGCCTCTATGTTTGCTGGTAGAGGGTACGGGTACGTCCTTAGGTCTATGGCACGTTGACAAGTCAAGTGACAATACCAGAATCCCCCATCCACTGGGACATTAACTCACCACTCAGCTTTTTGTGAGTCTGGGGCCCTCATCTGCAAATCCAAAGCGTTAGATTAGCAGTTTTTAAACTCTGAGTGTCTTAGATTGCTCTGAAGTTCCAATGAAAGCGATGAACCGTGTCCATGGGTGAAGGAAGCTCATTCACAAAACATTCTGTATGATTTCCTGGCATTCACTGCTCTTTCGGTGCTCGCCATGAGCTCTGTATGCCACTGTGCCCACCGGAGGCCCCCTAAATTAAGTCAAAGGTTGTTCTCCTACTTCACATTTCAAGATCCTGGGCAGAATATTTCTCCTAAAGAGAAAGCTGTTATTATTTTTCATTTGACATTTTACCCTGAGGAAAACAGACTATTAAATAAAAAGAAGTAATGCAAAAATGATGCACTTAACACATGTACAAAAATGTATCATTGGGTGAGTGTGATGGCTCGTTCCCGTAATGCTGGCACTTAGGGAGGCGTAGGCATGAGAATAGCAGAAGATGAGGAATTCGAGATTAGCCTGAGCAACGTAGTGAAACCCAGTCTGTGCCAGAAAAGAAAAAAGAAAATTAATTAGCTGGGATGGTGGTATGCACTTGAAGTCCCAGCTACTCAGGAGGCAGGAGGAGCTTAGGAGTCCAAGGCTGCAGTGAAAAATGATTGTGCCACTGCACTCCAGCTTAGGCTACAGAACAAGTTATTACTTTTTTAAAAAAAACTGTATAATTGCTATTGCTATATGCATAATTAATTAAAAGTCACACAATTCTTCAGGGTTTTTCTCTCAATCTGTAATTTCCAACCTAACCGTAGAAAATGGTTGAATAAGACCTTGTGAAAGAATTTATAAAAACAGAAAACAGATATGGGAAGTTGAAGATGGATTTATTTTCCTTTCAATCCTCCTAAATAGTTTCCTTGATGAAAATGGACCCCAGACCAAAAAGAAAACCTTCGACGTGAGCATAGCCGGAAAGCTTGTGAACCTTGTTCTCTGAAGCCAACATGAACAGCAATGGCAACCATCTTCATGAAAGCAGGACTCAGAAAAGAGAATTCATTTCTACTTCAGCTGTGCTATACACTTCCCAGTTAATGTTCTTCTCCTTGGGAGCAGGGGGAGGCATATGTCAGGGGTTAAGGGATTAAGGAACATGAGATGTTAATAAATCCAGGAGTAAAACCAAGCCAGAGCCTCATTGGCCAATGCTATGGTTTGAATGCTTGTGTCTCCTCCAAAATTCACATTAAACCTTAAACCCCAGTGCAGTAGTGTTAAGAGGTGGGGACTCTAGGAGATGATTAGGTCATGAGGGCCCCTCCCTTGTCAATGGAATGAAGGCCTTTACATTAATAACAGAGGCTTTACATAGCATTCAGCCTTCTTTTGCCCTCTGCCTTCCACCACGTGAAGACACAGCATTCAAGGCACCATCCTGGAAACAGAGAGACTGGGCTCTCACCTGACACACAGAGCAGCCAGCACCATGATCTTGGACTTCCCAGCTTCCACTGCGGTGTGGAAGTGAGTTTCTGTTCCTTATAAATTATCCAGTCACAGATATTTTGTTATAACAGCATAAATGGATTAAGACAGTCAGTTGGAGCTTCAAACACTGGAAAGATGAAATGCTGACAGAGACACAGATCCAAGGCCAATCCAAGGGTAGGATCTACAGAAACCAGAGTCCTGAATCAGACAGGGATGCTAGGAGGCACAGCAAGGCAGAGCCAAGAACAGGAGGCCCACTGTGCTCTCTGTGTGTGAAGCCTGTTCTGGAGAGGGAGGGGTGCCTTGTGAGGACAAGGATGGGCTCTCCCAAAAATATTGAGCCACAGAGATATACAATAGGGGGTGGGGGTATCATGATCACATTGGTTTCATAAGATCATCCTAGCCTCATGTGTTGGATCTCAGGTCATCTTTCTCAGCAATCTGATATGAAAGACCTTGCAGATTTTTGGCAAGATTATGTTTTTGAACAAGATAGGTGAAAACCAGATGGCTTGCCTCCAAGCCCCTACTAACTAGACATCCCACATTTCCCCTTAACCCACAAAGATCCATGAGGCCCTGAGTGTTCTTATAAGGCAAATTCCACATCTGTTCCTACAGATGAATTCTTTTTTTTTTTTTTTTTTTCTTTTTTTTTTTTTTTTTTTTTTTTTTTTTTTGAGACATAGTTTCTCTCTTGTTACCCAGGCTGGAGTGCAATGGCGCCATCTCAGCTCACCACAACCTCCACCTCCTGGGTTCAAGCAATTCTCCTGCCTCAGACTCCTGAGTAGCTGGGACTAGAGGCGCATGCCACCATACCCAGCTAGTTTTTGTATTTTTTAGTAGAGACGGGGTTTCACCATGTTGACCAGGATGGTCTCGATCTCTTGACCTTGTGATCCACCTGCCTCGGCCTCCCAAAGTGCTGGGATTATAGGTGTAGCCACCGCGCCCGGCCTACAGATGAATTCTTATACAAAAATTTTTATAATGATTAGGCACATACAACAGAATAAGACTATTAAACTAATATTTACTTATCTTTTAGTTTCTGATATAACTACCCTTCCAAAACTTACCCTTAAATGCAAGTCCTACGATATCTTTACCCATTTTCTACTATTTTTTTCTAAATATTAACTTATCCTCCAGAGAGTTAATTCTAGCAGATCTTGACCCACAACTTAATAGGGAAGGAAAGTCTTAGACTGTGAAAAATGTTAAGATTAAAATAAACCATACTTAAAAAGATATCATCATTCAGCGTATTTCCCAAGACATTCTCACGCTTCACACAGAGGCGTAACTGAATGAGAGAGATTGCTGTCTCTTTGGCCGTTCCCGAATGCATGCTGTGGAGGTAAGGTGGAGTCCAGGACCACCTGGGGATCTGTTCTGTTACTGCCTCAAAACCATGAGTTTCCAGCTTCAGGAAGTGGGTCCAACTTTCCATGAGAATGTTTCAACACAAATTTTAGTTTCTCTCAATTCACACATGAAAATCTAAACCCATCTCTTTTGAGACAGACTGTCGCTCCAGGCTCCTTTCCCTTTTTATCACTTTTTCGCTCTGAGCTTAGAGTGCGCCTGAGACGCCAAAGTCTGTAGCCGCATCTGGGACTGGGAGAGGGTGTGTCTGCAAGGCAGCACTCTGGCGGCCCTGGGAGCTTCCTCACCTCTTACCTCTTGGGCGCGTCCTTTGCAGAGCACTCAAATTTCCTCTGGGTCTAACACGACTGGAAGAGCCTTCTGGAGCAGCTGCATTGTGAAGGTGGGGAAGGAGAGGCCAGGGAGAGCGGGCATCCATCACAGGCTGGCATGTGCTCCAGGGGCACAAGGCTGCTGGAGGCAGAGTTGGGACTATGATGCAGTCACACCTCACACCGAAGCCCAGGCATTTCCTTTCACCTCTCGGTCTCCCTGGGCAACAACACCTGTGCAACATTAGTCTCTGCTTTCGCAACCCAGAGCCATTTACCCACTGTGTGCACATCTCCTATTATGCGTGCTATGTGGGGCTTTTACGAACACTGAATCATAAACACTAAATATATAAGGTTTTCTTCTTATTTACAGAGTTGAGATGTTTTCAACATTTATGCCAGAGAGTGTCGCTGCATGTTTACGGAGGATCACTTACTTAGCTTGACCTAAATAGGAAAGAAACCCAATTTGGATAACATTGAGATTTTTTTAGGATGTAGCTGTCAGTGACAGCTAACAAACACATAGTACAAGTTTGATGCTGGCAAGTCTAATTGTTTCGCTGACAAATATTCTCATATTTTCATAAAAGCTCATTGTGTTACCATGTGCGAGACACACAACTAGCAAATGTATTTTAGCAATGTTAATTTAATTCATATTAATTTATTTTAGAATCCAAGCCCCTTCGCTCTGTGACATCAGCATGTTGACTTCACAGACAGAAATCTGATGCTTACTGAGCATATGCAACTTGACCAATATCACTCAGCTAGGGTGTGAGAGCACAGGGTTCATGCCTTTGCTACCGGACTGGTTCTCTCAAGAGATGTTTAAGACCCGTCTAAGAGAACCATTTTTCCTTAGTCTTTTCCGTACCCATCCTCTAAATCTAATTATTAATTTACAGTATCCTTAAGTCACAAATAAACTGTTTTATACTGAAGTCACCAATTAAGTTTGATTGTTTTATTGGTGCCAGAGAGATAAAGCCTCTCCTGTACCCCATCTGTCGTAAAGCCCTTGCTTAAAAATCGCTTGGTGGAGACATTGCACTCCAATCCAGGGATAAAAGGAAGACTGAAAATGCATGATGCGAATGTGTCCCAGAGGCTAATCTCACGCCATGGGAGGGGGAGCAGCTCGGCTTGGCGGCGTTCTCAGACATACATTATCCCGCTCATCTCTTCATCGTCAGGGGCTATCATTAGGAAGATTAAAAACCAGTGTCAACAAAT
Organism: Cebus imitator; assembly: GCF_001604975.1. NCBI lineage: Eukaryota > Metazoa > Chordata > Mammalia > Primates > Cebidae > Cebus > Cebus imitator. The sequence goes on from NW_016107454.1 coordinate 3,855,433, forward strand.
AGCCCTGAAATTTTTGTCTTTCATTAATGACATTATTATTACTCAAGACCTCCTTTTTTCCAGCAAAGACAATGATTTCTTAGTCTGCATCAGGATACAATCCATAGAGAATTCGTCAGGGCTAAGAAAATATTAAACGCTATTTCCAACAGCCACCTCCTATTGTCAGGGGCCATCTTTGATAATAATGGCCTTAATTTATAGAAATATAAATAATACAATAGTGACACCAGAAATCTATGATCATATAAATCTGTCTCAGATCAGTACAAATGAACATAGTTAAATGAAACTGAACTATAAATACATCCGTGTACCAGCTTCTGATGGAAAAAGTTTACCCAAAAAAAGGCGAGAACCACAATTGCAATAAAAATGGAAGCATCTTTAGTCAACAGAGGGCTTTCACCTTGAAATATGAGCCATTTTTGCATTTAGTACTGCTGAAATCTTAAAATACGTTGAATTTGCTTTTTAAGAAAGGAAACACATGTCAGGCATCGTACTGTCTCAGACAATTCTTATGCATGCTGGTGCATGCACCCTTTTGTAATCTAAGGAGCAGTACACCTTAGATTATATTTTGCCTTGCTCATGGGAATAACTGGATTTATGATCTTATAAATAACATAGCACTATAGTGTCATTGACTTGGCTGGGTAATGTGTTTTTTTATCCCCCCATCTTAAAAAATACATACATTTGCTGTTTGAAATCAATGAAATTCATTTTTAGGAAAGTTCTCCTGCTTTAAGAAAAGTAATCTGCATTCAGCAGCTAAACAAGGACATCTTAGTAATTTTTTTTCTCTTTTTTAGATTTCATCTTATTGATTACACTAGGAAAAAGCCTAAATTGCTTTATTCAGTAGAAGGGGGGACGCATATATAGAATTTTAATGCAGGAGATAAGCTGCATTGATCCTTCCAGATATTCATATCAAACGTGGCTTATTAGAAACACCTTCAATCTAAACAAATAGGCTCAAGAGAAAAAAGAAAACATGCAGAAAGGTGATTGTTGTTAAAGGAGCGTGACATTTTCTTTCCATTATGGAATATGTACTCATAAAATGAGCTGGAAGACGAAGGCCCTTCCACAAAATTTCAAATGTTGCCTTTCAGATTTGAAATGTTGAAATTTTTTATTTGACATCCATGATCATAGGAGTACAGGATTTTAAAAAATGGTTTTAATTTTATCAAGATGAAAGTTGAGTTTCCAAGGTCTTGAGGTGATGTTTATCCAGCTACATCTCAACAGGTCATTTAATAATTAATCAGGTCATTGTGGAGAATTACTTAGAGCTCTTCCATCAAAACTCACCTTTCATTTGTGATCGGAATATGATTTTATTAACATTGTGTACAGTTGCAGAAGTTTTGCTGGGGAACTTCAAACCTGTTTAAAGAATTGTAAATATATGAGGACCCCAAGTCATTATAAGCACTTCCTAAGTTGCTGGCAATTAAAGTCATGAGTGTTTGGTACCTTCCTAGAGTTGCTCACCCAAGGTCTAAGTCATGGGCATTGCTAGGAAAGGGAGTCCCTTCCTGGCCCATTTAGCCCTGGCCACCCGGGCATGCCCACCCTGAACACTGCTGCTCAGAGCAACCAAGGGCATTTACCTATCCCTGCCCTTGCAGCTGCCAGACAAAACTGAAGAACTGGCATCCTCTGTCACCTTGTTTGCAATGTGCTCCGATCACTGCAGGGGAATGTGAGCCCCCAGCCTCCCCTGCCTCTGTTGCTTGCCACATGCACTTCTGATGCAGGGGTTCTTCCCGAAGCGCTCTTTGTCCATGATAACTGCTCCTTAGTTCTCGCCCTGCTCCTGGCTTTCACTGGGCACCTTGCCACTTGCTCTGGTGAACGATGCATCCAGCCACACTCTGTCTCCTTCCCTTTGCTATTACAGATACGCAAAAAAAGGATTTCTCCTATGGCTGATGTGATATCACAGAGAGACCAATGTGCTGGAATTAAACCGCTGGCCTCCAGTCCCAGCCCCCAGACATCCCGACTACTAACATTAGCGATGGACCTCACTTTTCCGTCCCTGGGTTTCCTCATCTCTCAGATGCACCCGGGGCCTCCTGTGTGCCCCAGGGCCTGCCCGCGGCCACTCTGCTTCTAGGCCACACCGTGCCCCAGCTTCCAGCTGGATTAAATGCATGAGAGCAACAGAGGAGAGTGACTTCTGGGGATCTGGCTTTCTGGTTTCTTCCCTGTGAAGGCTCTTGGGCTCAACGTGCCCCTTGGAAGAAAGTGTTCTCTCAAGGCAGCCTGCATCACAAGAAGTTCCCTCATGATGAAGTTCCACAGTCTGTCCTCACCTCAGCCTTTCTGGGTGGTGGCAGCCCAGCTGCTTCTACAACCTGGAACCTTCACCCGCTGAGCAGATGGGAGGTTAGCCCCCAGGTAAAGACTCCTAATTGGAGCCGGTCTTCCTTTCCTGTTGGGTATGAAGAACTGCCCCGCGGCACTGTGTTTTCATGGTTGGTTTGTATTTTGTGTGTATGTGAGTGCATGAGTGAAATAAATTAAGATAATATATGCCAAGTCTGAACATTCAAGGCTAATATGAACTCAATATGGGTTTCAAAATGACACAGCTCACTGGAGAGCCCAGCCCTCGAGTCCAGAGCTGGGAAGCTGTTGAAAGGTCCTGTTCTGCCTCAATCTGCTCACCTCTCCGTAAACTTTCACGATGGATGTGGTCAGTACAGTCATGCCCCTCCTGCAGGTGCCCATGTCCCAATCCCCAGAAATTGTGAAGAGCTTGGCACATGGCAAAGCAGAATTCAGGTTGCAGTTGGAATCAAGAATTCCGATCAGCTGACGTTGAAACAGGGAGATCAGTCTGGACTATCCAGGTGATGCCACTGCCATTCCAAAGGCCTTTAAATGTGGAAGAAGGAGGTGGGAGGTGGGAAGCAAGAGCAGAGGGAAAATGTGACTGCCCGAGAAAGGCACAGAGAGCTGCAGCTTGATGGTTAAAGGGGCCCAGGATATGGGCAGCCTCTGGCAACTAGAAAGGGCGGGGAAGCGGGTTTCTCTCCAGAGCCTCCAGAAAGGGACATGGCTGTAGCAGCCCTTTGATTTTAGCCCAGTGTGACCAGTGCCCTATTCCTATGCTATAGAACCACTAAGATAATGCACTTGTGTTGTTGAAACTGCTAGGCTTGTAGTAATTTGTTACAGCACCAATAATAAACTTATACAGTATAGATAGATATGGAGGAAACCATCCATTCATACCTCATTCTCTGAAAGTGATAAATTATTTAACTCTTATTTAATCTGAACCTCTGACCATCTATCTGAATTTGAGGCTCATATAAATGTGGGTTTGAGCCACATGATTATTAAGAAATTAGAATAAACATTTAAAAAAATAATGACACTTTCCCAGCAAGTTCCTCCCCTCTTTCAAAGACTTTCAGAATATAGACCTTACTTGAAAATTAGGAAATGCTGGAAGCCCCGAACTCTAATTCTCCTGTCTGCCTTTGGTAGATTTTCCCCTTCAACCATCAAAGCACCCCCACGACAGCCCTGGGAGGTAGGTCCTCAGGGTAACGGGCTGTCAGCTTCCATTCAGGCTCTGTCCTCTACTCACCAACCGTGCACCCCACTCAGGAGCTCACCTCTGTCCCAGCTCTACGTTCCAAGTTTGGTACAGCCTCTCCTGCTCAGGCTGTGCAGTGTTCTGGGAAAGCTGGATGCATTGAGCACGTTTAGTTAGGCAGATACCGCAGTCTCTTTGGTCCGTTCATCATGATTTCTTTTGCAAGCCCCTCTGATCTGTCAACAGATTTATGTGGTATTGAGAATCCCCTCTCCAGAAGTTCTAGATGTGGCACTCCCACAGTGCAAAGGAAAGACTGTACAGAAAACACAACTTCTCTTGTCAGTGATAAAGTGACATTGTGTGTGTGTGAGGTAAGAGTGGGGGGGAAGGATTTGTGTACGTGGTGCATGTTTGTGGTATGTGTGGGTGTGAGTGTGTGGTATGTGTGGTATGTGTGTATGCAGGGTGTGAAGCGGTATGTATGTGTTCATGTGTGTGGTGTGTGTATGTGGTGTATGTGGAGGTGTAGTGCATGTGTGTTTGTGGGGTATGTGGTGTGTGTGTTTGTTGGGCGTGTGTGCATGTATGTGTGTGCATGTGAGCATTGTGCTTTGAGTGCAGTGTGTGATATAGGTGGAGGTGCATGGTGTGTGTGTGTGTGTGTATGTATGTGTTATGTGTGTGTGGAAGTGCATAGCATAGGTTTGCATGTACGTGTATTATGTGTAGTTGTGTGGACATGCATGGTATGTGTGCACGTGTATGTGCATATATATAATGGGTATGTGGTTTATGAAGTATGTAGAGGTGCATGGTGTGTGTGTGCATATGTGTGTGTTATATGTGTGTGGAGGTACATAGTGTAGGTGTGCATGTGTGTGTGTTGTGTGTGGTGTGTGTGGAGTTGCATGTTGTGTGTACTCATGTATGTGTATGGGTGTGATGTGTGCAGTGTGTGATATGTGTGGAGGTGCATGGTGTGTATGTGTATATTTGTGTGTTGTGTGTTTGGAGGTGCATAGTGAACGTGTGCATGTGTGTGTGGTGTGTGTGGAGTTGTGTGGTGTGTGTGAAGTTGTCTGCTGTGTGTGGAGTTGCATGTTGTATGTGAACATGTATGTGTGTGGGGGGGTGATGGATGTGTGGTTCATGAAGTATGTGGAGATGTGTGGTATATGTGTGCATGCATGTGAGGTATGTGACATGTGTGGAGCTGTAGAGTGTGAGTACACATGTATGTGTGTGTGGGTGTGATGTGAGGTGTGTGATATGAGGAGGCGCATGGTGTGTGTGTAGTATGAATGTGCATATGTGTGCATAGGAGCATGTAGGCATGGTGATTGTGTGGTGTGTGTGCACACGTGTGTGGTGTACACGTGTGTGGTGTGTGTGCATGTTGCATGTACATACTTTATGGTTACAGGGTCTCCTAATGATCGCCCAGCTCTGGAACTCTCTTGCCTTTATTCACTCACCCGTCCATTCCCCCAGGCATCTGAAAGGCAGTTCATGCCAGGCACGCTTCCCAGACACAGGAGTAAACAAGACACCACCCAAAAAGAACAGATGGAGAGCAGGGTCCAAGACCAGGCTGCGTAACCCCATCCTTCAGCAATGGGGCGAAGGAGAAGAAGACAGCAAGCTGGTGAAGGGAGAGGAGCTGCCAGAGAAAGAAAGGGCAAGAGGGAAAGCCCAGACGTTATAAGACGCTAGGGCCTGGGAACAAAAACATGACATAATCAAAGTCACCTGGCTAGGTTTTGAAAGACCCAGGGCCCTTGCATTCAGATTTGGAATTCTATTCACTGTATCATCAACGATATTCAGATTTGGGGTCTTTCTTACCTGAAGTTCCTTTCAGGATCTCCTTTTAAAAGGAGTTGACTCTGCAGACTGAGTAGTGCTCTTAGAGTCCTTCAATGTCTGTGCAGTCGTTTTGCTTACCTATCAAAAAAATAATAAGCCGTCATTCGAATCTTGCTCCTATTGTGGAGACCAGGTGTTCAGACACATAATGTTCATGGTTGACTCACCCTGGACCCCTGCTAGGGCATTGTACCTAAACTGTTGGTTGTAGATTTGCAAGATATTCTTATCCTAGTGATACCCAAGAGCTGTCTGAGGGACAGGCAACGTGAAGCTTCACACTTTTCTTAAAGGTGGACATATTTGCCCCCCGCATCAATAGCTTCCAATAATCTTCTTCCCTTGCACAATACTTCTTAATATTCCCCCAGTTTGGGGACCCTCCTTACTCCAGTCATGATTGCAACAGAAGGGGCTCAGCAACTTGTTCCCCATGTAGAAAGATGCATTATCTGAAATCCTCTTTTATTCTGCTTGTCAGCATTTGAGTCCTGGCAGCTTAGCATCCATCCATAAGCACAGTAGGCTCTCAGCTTTTCTAGATATCTAAGCAGAGGTGATCTCCAGCCCTATACTTAGATGTCTAGGAAAGCTAAGAGCGTACTGTGCCACACATAGCAGGTATGGCAAAAATCTCCTGTTTGGTTCTCAGTAGCGTTGCACGCACAGCACCTACATAAACACATGAGGGAAGGAAACACATGTCTCAAGAATATAATGGATGCAGATAATCACCGGGTTGCCTAACCTCACAGATGTTGAAAGACAGAAGGCTTTAAAGTCTCATGAAAAATGTGTAAACAAAAAGAAGGAAGACAAGGCTGTGGTGGTGAATACTGAGTATCAATTTGATGGGACTGAAGGATGCAAATTATTGTTCCTGGGTGTGTCTGTGAGGGTGCTGCCAAAGGACATTCACATTTGAGTCTGTGGACTGGGAGAGGCAGACCTACCCTCAATCTGAGTGGCCACCATCTAATCAGCTGCCAGCGTGGCCAGTATAAAAGCAGGCAGAAGCACATGGAAGGACGAGATGGCTGAGCCTTCTGGCCTCGTCTTTCTCCTGTGCTGGATGCCTTCTGCCCTCCAACATCTGACTCCAACTTCCTCAGCTTTTGGACTCGTGGACTTACACCAGTGGCTTGCTGGGGGCTCTCGGGCTGTCGGCCACTGTCAGTCTCTTTACTTTTGAGATTTTGGGACTCGGACTGGCTTCTTTGCTCCTCCGGTTGCAGACATCCTTTTGTGGAACTTCACCTTGTCATCATGTGAGTCAATACTCCTTAGTAAACTCCCATTTATATATACATCTGTCCCATTAGTCCTGTCTCTCTAGAGAACCTTGACTAATGCAAACAACAAAGAAAAAAAGACTTCTAATTCTCCAATGCTCATTAAGTATTTTTCCTTTGAAGACTTCCTAGTATATGACATGGTCAAATTTGGAATCTTGCTGAGGTCCAAATAGGTGTTTCATTTACTGCAAGGCTCTTTGAAGCAATGGTTTAGGACACAGCCTATTCACGAGAGGAGAGGGAGGCTCCAAGACAGGAGACAGAGATCTGGGAGGTGCCCAGTGACATGCTTCCCCCAACGGCCAAACCCAAGAGCTGTGGGTGACTTTGTTAAAGGAGCCAGCTGCAAGTTCTCTCACAGATGCTCTTGGGCGGGAGGACACTCTGCCCCTGAGTATGCAGTTGTAGCTGCTCATGTTGTGTTGTTTCTAACTGAGGTAGAACTTGTATACAACAAATACACAAATACTACACAGGCTCTCATCATTTTGACAAGCACACAACCTTGCAAATACCCTGAACACTTTCATGAATGACCATAAGTGTAACAAATGTAAAGGGAAAAATAGATTTAAACAGAAAGGCAATTCAATGGCACTTTTCAAAAGCACATCATTTACATCATCCAAGGTGAAAATACTCCATTTTAAATTTAGCATAGCAATACTCAGCAGTGCTTTTCCTAAAACAAACAAACAGAAGAAAACTAAATCATTCTGTTTACTCCGCTCCTGCACTCAGGTTTGACTCCAATGTGATGGCAGCTAATAGTGGAGAGGTGAGCTGCACCCCTCACCTTCCTCCACTTTAGAGTTCACTTGCAGGTGGTGCAGTGGCTGAGCCAAGGCAGGACACAGACGTCCTAGGGGCACCTTGACATAATACTGATAGAAAAAACTCGGATCCTAAAACTTTTTACTGTGTGTTCATTTGTAAAATCCTTAAGTGAATAATTTAATATACTATGTTTTGTTTTATAATACACTCTCTTTGCTGTCTTTAAAAATTCTGCATTAAAAAAAGAACATATATTTCTAAGTAGATGGATTTTAATTGGGTGAGTACTGGCCATATTTGCAGACAATGTCCTGATACCCATCATGAGGAAAAAGGAAGAGAAGGGAAGAAACAGTATGGGAAAAGTTGCTATTGGTTTCTTCTAGAGGTTTCTGGAAATGTCCACAACATACTTAGCGTTAATGATTTTAAATAGTGTCATAAACATGATATACACAACAATTAGTGATACTGTAAGATGGTGTGTTATCCTGCATTGTTTCAGTAGCAAGTGCCCAGCACAATCCAAACTAGCTTAAGGCAAGAAGAGAACTTATTCTCTGAGACTAAGTAAGAAGATTAAAGTTCGTGCTGACTTCTAGAGTTGAAGGACTCAAAGGACCCAGTTCGAATTTTCTTTGTATCTCTCAGCATTAGTTCTTTCATTGGGCTGACACTATTTTCTGATAATATGGAAAGCCTTCTTTCATGCAGCGGGGAAGGGTGACGCATGACTGTGAAATGATGCAGGTTTCATCATCTCGGCCTGGTGAATCTAGAAAAAGAGATGGTCTTCCTCCCAGAATCCACATGTAAACTCACAATACTGTCCCCCTGGGGCCTAGGCCTGCCCCTGTGTTAACCCTTCCAGCCAGGAGGTGGGAATACAAGGAGAGGCCAATCGTGGACCACCGTGGAGTGGAAGAGGCATCCTCCTTAGGAAAAAAAGTGCTGTGTCCAGAAAAGGATGGGAAGGGATGGCAGGCGGTGGAAAACACCAGATGTGCACGTTAGACAGCCAGCAAACGCACCGCCCTGTCAACAACGCTCATCCAATTAAAGGACAAATCCGTTTTCTCACTTGCTACCAAATGTGAATAGTGACAACCCTCCCAGCTAAAGAAGATGCCTTTCCCCAGGAGCATGGCCACAAGAACACAGTGTCCACCTGAGGCTGCACCTGAGTTGATCTGTTTCAGCAGGGACATAAGAAGATTTGGCCTAAGGAGGATCAACACAGTTGAAATGGCTTAGATCTTTTCCTTTGGAATTGATAAATACAATTGAAGACATTCCACTCGAGGCCTCATAGACCATTTTGCTCATTATTTCACATTGCTATCCAAATGTTAAACCATTATTACAGTCACACTGCACAAAATGCACTATAAAATGAGAGTTCTAGAATGCTCATATTCTGATATATCATCTGTTAAATTATACACACATATACATACGCATATACCTATGAGAAAGTGAAAGAAATTCTAGATCCACAAATATGTCTGTTTGTTCTTATTTGCCCTGGGAGCTCAGAGGAGAGCAAAGTAATCAAACAGCCCTGGTCTGGCATTGACATGTAAATGAGCCCACCATGAAACTGAGTTTGCTCTGTCCCTGATCTCCATGTCAATACCTGACTAGCCTATAATTTATGTACATAGAGGACTCAGAGAATAGGCACCATTCTTATCACCCTTGAACACATGTTAAAAATTTACTCCCTGAAATGAGTGTGCTCAGATACAACTTGGTAATATAGGCTAATATGCTTTCCAAATTTATTCACATGCAAGTTTATTCACTATATTTTGAAGCTATTCATTTTATTTTAAAGGAAATCACTGCCTGACTCTCTGGAGTCAGGAGCCTCTGCTTTCTGCATTGAAAAGTCCAGGCTGCCTATAGGCGAGAAGAACCAACAAGCCAACAGGCACAGCTGACGGCGTCACACTCAGCGTAGACTTTTCCACATCCAGGACTTCGATGGCACCAGTGGTTTCCACCTTACTGATACTTGAAGATTTTTGTTTAGGGCTCATTTCTAGACCAGGTAAAATGACAATTTCAGCTCCATGAATGGTGTCCAGCTGTGCCTACCACAAAGCCTCTCACTTCAGAAAGCTCCCCACCAAGGCTTGGACCCCAACTCTCTTCCAGGGTCTGGGGCAGTGCAGCAGCTCCCACCGGCTCCATTAAAAGCCTCCAGACAAACGGATTTGTCCTTCCCTTTCCTGTTTAATATCAAGGTCACTGAAAGGGGGCATCTGGCAGACCTAGGCAGCCTCGGACTTTCTGGGATGCAATTGCAAAGCCTATGTTTTATGAAAATTGGTTTCAAACATCTGTTGAGATTGGGCAGGATAAGAGAAAACCTATCTTTATGAAATCATTTTTAAAATAGTTTTTAAAGGTAAACACATCATAAATGAGGCAAATATTTTAAAATGTATAAAACGTATTCATTGTGGAAGCCAGACCTTCTTCAATGGAAATTAAACAAACAGTGATCTTTGCTATCTACCAAATTGTTTGGGACTCCTTCATGATGTTATTCCTTATATCTAATGACCTTATTTTTTTTAGATAATAAAACATTGCAGTAGGAAGAGGCTCGAGATGCGTGATGCAAACACAACTTTGCAATAGGAATTCCGAGGACTGGATTTTTGTCTGATCTGGGGACGATGGGTGGTCCCAGGAGAACCACTGACCTTTCCTTGTCTCAATTTACATTTCCGCAAGATTGGGGAATTTTAAATGCTTTAAAGTTTAAATCTTATGTAACACTAATGATCATTGCTTTCATTTAGACAAAATCAAAATGGCAGCCGGGTTATTGCCAGCGACAAATTCAAAGTTGTAGGATCTTAAGTTTCAGAGTTCCCACCTCTTTTCGCTAACCTTATCTCATTTCTCTTTCAACGGTATGCTTATGAAAACTAAGCAAAACCAAACCAAAACAAAAACTATCTGTGCTATGGATAGAAACTGCTGGAGGGATTATACAATTTAAAGGTAGCTCTGGAGTGAGCCCAGAAGTTGCGCTTCTCACAGTTCCCAGGCAGTGCTGGGGACGCTGGCCCAGGGTCTCCACCCGGAATCAATGGTATCGCTGTCTCATCCTAAAACTAATTCAAAATCATTAAGGGTCCCTGGTGGACCTTCTAATATATTCCCTTTTTTGAGAAAGTTTTCTGAAACTAAAACCTAACTAAGGCTCTGAACTAAAGTTAGGAACTCATTTTTACTGATCAAAAAAATAATAATAATAACAAAAAAACTACAGCCCCAGCTAATACTGCATCTAAATAGCAGGGCAGGCAGGCAGTGTGGGAGCACCCTGCCACCATGGTGTCACTCATGCTTCCCCAAATCCCCCATCAGGTTGAATCAAGGCAACATGACCCTCTGAGAACATTCCCCAGGCCCTTCTCCCAGTATGGCTTCTGGGAGCAAATGTGGGGCCAGGGGGTTTCCCAAAAGCCAGGTTTCCAGTGACAAAAGTGCACAGAACACACCCCACCCTTCAGCCCCGCATCCTTAGAAGCACCACACAAGTCATACAAAGTTGTGGAATCACAGAGGATGGATTCACATAGGACATTCCTAGTAAAACGGTGCAAGCTTCTCCCTGGCCAAGACCAAAGGGCTTCCTTCTGATGCCCCGAGTGATGTTGGGTCCTTGGCAAGAGAAGCAGTTCACTCTCCCTGTACCTGCCATTGTGCGTTTGTTGTAAGATCAAAAATGAGTAGCCAGCATAATCATGGCCATGTATTATAGCATAAACATTTAGAAATTTGCTTTAGACATCACTTACAGATTATGTCCTGCAACTACATATAAAACATATAGAAACACGAGGATCGTGTGAAACAATTATGGAGCCAGAGAGGTGCAAGGGCCTGAGCCATAGATTTCACCATGCAATGGCTCCTTGAATTACATGCCTGGCCTGCTTCCCAGCTTTTCTACCAGCAGGGACTGGGGTCCAGACTGGGGGTAGGGGTCCGCCCATGGATCTGACAGGCCCTCAGGTAGGAGGCAGCTGCCTGGCCCTTCTCCAGCCCATGCCTGGCAGGCATTTGCTGGACACACTGCAGAGGCCTCCACCAGCAGCATCCACGGCACACAGGCTGAGCATCCACGGCACACAGTCTCAGCATCCACGGCACACAGGCTGAGTATCCACCACACACAGGCTGAGCATCCACAGCACACAGGCTGAGCATCCACGGCACACAGGCTGAGTATCTACCACACACAGGCTCAGCATCCACCACGCATGGGCTCAGCACCCACCATGCACAGGGCTCAGCACCCACCGCACACAGGCTCGCCACCCACCGCACACAGGCTCAGCACCCACCACACACAGGCTCAGCATCCACTATGCATGGGGCTCAGCATCCACCATGCACAGGGCTCAGCACCCACTGCGCATGGGCTTAGTATCCACCGCCAACAAGCTCTTCATGAAGATCCCTTTCTCCTTTCTCCATCCAACTGTGGCAGCTGCCACATAGCATCTCTGGTTTTAAATATGAAATGGCTTCCCAGATGTCAGGGGGAAAATCGGGGCAAGGCCTAGACTCGGAATTCCCATCCAGGCAGCTGCACTGAGAAGAGGGAAGACCTGGGACTGTCCTGTCGTTTTCATTTCTCTTTTCTGTTTACCAGGAAATTGCATGAGGATTTCTGGGTCTCCATTCTGTGGGGTCTGAGGGTTCTTTGGTGCTGGGGAGGCATTGAGCCTTTAGGGTATTTGCAGCAAATCCTGGCTCCATCCTTAGATGCCAAGAGCACCATCCAGCTGTGATCACCAAAAATGTCTCCAGACTTTTCCAGCTGCCTCGCGGGGTGAAATCACCTGGGACAAGAACCATGTAGGTCGGGGGTGTCCAGGCTGTTGGTTTCCCTGGGCCACGTTGGAAGAAGAATTGTCTTGGGCCACACATAAAATACACAACACTAACAATAACTGATAAGCTAAAGAAAAAAAATAGCTAAGAAATCTCATCTATGTTTTAAGAAAGTTTACAAATTCGGGTTAGGCTGCATTCAAAGCCACCCTGAGCCACATGTGGCCTCTAGGCCACAGATTGGACAAAGTTAAGTTATGCTATGGCAAAAAATAAGCTGATACTATACAAGCATTTTACCTACAAAAAGTAACTATCATAGAAAGACGTATATGAGGATGTGTATGCGTATCTACGTTGAGGTTGTATGGGAAGAGGTGTGAGCATGTGTGTGTGTTGAATGTGGGGGTATGTTTATGGTATGTGGGATAGAAGTCTGTGTAGTGTGTGCTGCATATGATGCATGTGTTTGTGTGTGTGTAGTGTGGGTGTTGGTGTGTATGTATGTATCTGTGTGTTTACATATGTAGTATATGTGTATGTGCGTTTGTGTAGTATCTGTGTCTGTGTATGTGTGTGGTATCTGTGTGTTTACGTGCATAGTGTACATGTGTGCATGTTTGTGTGTGGTATGTTGGTGTGTGGCATTGTGTTTATATGTGTGGTGGTGTTTGCATGTCTGTGTATACGTGTGGTGTCTGTGTGTTTCTGTGTGGAATATGTGTATGCATGTTTGTGTGTTGCATGGTGTGTGTATGTGTGTGATATCTCTGGGTTTATGTGTGTGGTATATGTGTATGCATGTTTCTGTAGTGTGTCAGTGTGTTTTTGTGTGGTATCTGTGTATCTGTGTGGTGTGTGTGCATGTTTGTGTGTGGTGCATTTATATGTGTGGTGTGTGTATGCATGTCTGTGTGTGTATATGTGTGGTATCCGTGTTTCTGTGTGTGGTGTGT
>NW_016107454.1:3869629-3886082 GCF_001604975.1 Cebus imitator
TTCTGTGTGTGGTGTGTGTATGCATGTCTGTCTGCGTACATGTGTGGTATCCATGTTTCTGTGTGTGGTGTGTATATGCATGTCTGTGTGTGTACATGATGTGTCTGTGATGTCCGTGTTTCTGTGTGTGGTGTGTGTATGCATGTCTGTGTGTATTTATGTGTGGTGTCTGTGTTTCTGTGTGTGAAACCCACACAGCTCATCTTCCTGCCGTCAGTGCCCAGGTTGCTCGTCAGGGACCCCTGCAGGAGGGGTGCAGGGAGGTGGGCACCCTGAAGTCCCTCAGTGCCCCTCCTGTGAGGCACAGTCCAGCCACCTCCCAGGGACAAGGAGGGGAGACGCAGGCTCTGAAGCTCTCCCTTCCAGGCCCCTGGAACGGCACATCTTCTATGCTCGCGATGAAGCAAAATCGCGGCCTCTGCTTCGCGCCTCCCCTGTGCCTACTTCAGCGGGAAGCCTGCAGCACAGGAGCCGCCATTCCAGGGCCAGGAAGGAAGAGCCTCAGACCCTGGAATCACCACGTACAAACTAGACGTGTATTTATGGCATGTCTGAATGTACTGCAATTTCCTGTTTCAGAGAAAATAATGTCTTTCTAGAAGGGCTGTTCTGTATTTGCACACTTTTCCCATGTGGTTTTGGGGAAAATTACCTGACTTTCTATTAATAGATACACTTTTTCTTACTGAAAATAATGATAGTTTTAATCTGGCTATAATCATTCACATTCACGATTTTTTGAGGGGGGATGTGGAAATCAGCAATTTTGCATTGTAAGATGCCACGCACCCACTCACCGTCCCCACGCACCCACTCACTGTCCCCACGCCCCTGGAAACAGGAGAAACCTCACCAAAGCAGAAGATGGATTTTGCCACCTGCTTGCCACACCTCAGTCTCTCTGCCTGGAAGCAGAGATAATATGGTGATAATGATACTAATCACGATAATGGTAATACCTTTCTCACAGGTTTGCAGGGAGAGATGAGTTCACGCACATAAAATGCTCAGCCCAGCACCGCCGAGCACATGACTTTCAACACTATTATTTGCATTCTTGTCACTGGAAGGAAGGGGGAACGGAGTGTGACAGGGCAGGTGAGCCCTCCAGAGCTGCCACCCACCTGCCACTTTGTCATAGGGACTCCATTACTAGCTTCTGCCCTATTTTTCCATAAGCAGACAGTAGTGATGACAAACGCATTCTCAAAGCTTAGGGAAGTCAGGACCCAACCCAGGGCCAATCAATGCCAAAGCCCTTGCTGCTTCCTATCCCATAAAACCCAATTATTTATGAATCTAAACTTAAAGCCACATCCTAATTTAGAAGGCACGGAGATGACATGGCCAGTCAGCGGCGTCTCCAGGTGGTGAGATGACTGGGTGGGTCCCAGAGCCCTGAGCGTGTCCCTTGGAAAACAACTCAGTGCGTTTACATCCCTTCTCTCTTTCCAGGGAGCTGGCACCACCTGTGCAAAGTTCCTCCTGAGCAGCTCAGAGCCCACCCTGTGTGGACACGTCTTACCTAGATGGCCTTCCCTTGGCAGGAAATGGAGGAAGAGCAGGCAGGACTCACAGCGCCAATTACAGCAAGGGGATTTGCATGGGAGGCCTAACTGCCTGTTTCAATTAGGAGCAGCAGCTCCCTCCTCCTTCCTCCCCGAGGAGCCAGGAACACCAGGCGTGTGGGTGTGGGTTTGTCTGGGAGAGTGAAGGCCTCCCAACCCCCACCGCTCACCTGAGTGAGGCTCAGGGGTCCTGGCCTACAGCAGTGTTTGAGAAACGCCCGGGCGAAGATGAATGCGGCCTTTCGCCGGCCCTCCTTCGCTTTACCTCTTAGCCCTGTCTCTGGGAGACCCTGGCAGCCCCGCGCAGCTGTGACCTCTCTAAACTGTCAGCCTCAGATTAACTGAGACTTCATCAATTTAGCCCGAACTGCATTTGCAACCCAGTCTCAGGAGGACAGCCAAGTGCATCAACGCCACGCACTAACCCCCCAGAACCAGATTGCCTTCAAAATGAGGGGGGCCTTCTCCAACATTCTCCCAGCAGTCCGGGCAGCAAGCCTACGGAGACTTTGGCCGGAGGGGAGAGAAGGGGCCTCTGATTATTCCTTGTAAATTTTTCATGAGGACATCTGCCCATACTCCGCTCCCCTCCAGAGCTGCCCTCTCCCTCTCTCCCTGCCTCTCTCTCTGTGTTCAGGCCTCCTGACAAGGTTGAAAAACGAGAATGATTGGGCCTCAGTCCCCATTAGCCAGGAAGTGACTGATGGGGGGATGGGAGTGTGTGTGACTTCAGGCTTGGGAGGGGCCGGGGCTGCTGGGTCTTTGAAACAAAAGACCAGTGAGAAATGGATGAGTCCTAGGTGGGTCTGCAGATTGAGGCTGTGCTGTGAGTAGATGGCCACCCTGCCCAGATGGTCATGGCTGATAGGCCAGCCTGGCCTGGGCTCCTGGTTCTGCAGACCCCCAGCTCTGGCTAGAAAATCGGTCCCCACCTCCCCCATCTTCCCCAGCTAGATTCACCCCTGTCCTTGGGGAGGCCCTCAGTATGGAGCAGAAAGTGCCTAAACTACATTATCACCCAAATCAAAGCCAAGAAGAATTGAAGTGTAGGGACAGGGAAGTGCTTTTTTTTTTTTTTTTTTTTTTTAGTTTAAAGAATAAAAAATAGTCATTCCTTTGGAAATAAACACTAGCAAGTTACAGGCTTTAAAATCTTCTTTCCATACAGTTCAAATCAAAAGCCAGCAGCTCTTTCTCAAGGATGCATCGAATCATGCAGATGTCCTTTTTGTGCCCCTTTAAGGTGACATGTGCTTCAATTTATTTTTAATCTTCTAAGTGATGTCGTCAGGACGTGCCCGGGTGACACGGGAGGTGGCTGCTCCCAGGTCTGCGGGTCTGGGCAGAGCAAGCTCCACGCGCGCTGACCCCATTCGCTCAACCTAGAGTCCACAGTCAGAAACCGGCCTCGGGCAGCGGGAGACGCTGGAAAGGGAGATTCCACAGAAGAGGTAAATTCATTAAGAAACTCATCGCCGCGCACACCTGAGAAATCCCACCTTTGTGCTCCACGTGGCGGGGTCCCCGGGGACGCCGTTGGCGGCTCTCCACGGAGCAACAGTGCCACCCAGCGGCCATCCCCCGCAGCGCCGCCGCCTGCTCCCTGTGCGGTCCTCAGCCGCCTGGGGGATGACAGAAACCGAGCTGGTAGGAACGCCTGCCCCGAATATCACATCTTTAAATAGTTACCCACATGAGGGGAGGGACTGTGGGGAGTGGGGAGCTGGGGAGAGATAGCAAGGGAAGAGATGCCAGATGTAGGTGATGGGAAGGAAGGCAGCAAATCACACTGCCACGTGCGTACCTATGCAACAACCTTGCATGTTCTTCACATGTACCCCAAAACCTAAAATGCAATAAAATAAATAAATGGAAAGAAGGAAAGAAAGAAAAAAAGAAAGAAAGAAAGAAAGAAAGAAAGAAAGAAAGAAAGAAAGAAAGAAAGAAAGAAGAAAGAAAGAAAGCCTGCAACTGATTCGAAACCACCTTGATGAAAAAAATCTGAGCACACCCATCAAATGCAGTGCGTGCAGAACTCAGGAATGTTTTCTGCTGTTCGGGGTTTTCTTCTCCCTCCTCCCTCCGCAATAACGATGCTGGCGATTACATCTTCCAGGGGAAAATAAAATTAAATACACTGACTTAATTGTTTAATCAATGCAAGGGTAGGTACTACCGTCCAATTTAAAGATCTAAGCAACTGAAATTCCATTTGGGGAGAGCTTCCCCACCTCAAGATGGGAAAGGGAAGCAGGAATGGCACAGGATTGGGGATCACAGAGGTGGAGGTGGGAATCTGGCCCTGTCTCTACCACGCGTGGCTGATGACGCTGGGTGAGTCCCCGTGGGCGTTCCTGCCTCCTCATCTGTGAAGCGGATCACCTGTGAAGTCAAATTCGCAGAGAAAGTGACGCTAATTGATGAACTCAGAAGAAATGGGAGTATTGTTACCACCCAGCCTCCTTTGGAACCCCTGCCTGTATTCCTAATGCCATTTCCGCGGTGCCTCTCCCCTAAAAGTCCCCTTTCTCTCTTTACGGGCCTGTAAGCACATCGCAGACCCCGCTGTCCTGTGCCAACAAGCCTCTTCCCCAAACGCCCCATGAGTTTTGAATCTTGCTTATAGATTTTCTGATTGATCACATTGTTAAGTTGGATGGCTGTGTGTATTTTCCTCTATTCTTATCCCCACAGTTCTTTCCTCACATTGTGGATGCTTTAAAAACCCTTATAAGTGAATTGGCTTGTTTTCAAATTAGAAATGCCTGAGTGTTTAGGCCAGGAGCGGTGGCTCATGCCTGTAATCCCAGCACTTTGGGAGATCGGGGCGGGTGGATCACGAGGTCAGGAGTTCAAGACCAGACTCGCCAACATGGTGATACCTCGTCTCTACTAAAAAATACAAAAATTAGCTGGGCATGGTGGCTCATGCCTGTAATCCCAGCTAATTGGGAGGCTGAGGTAGGCGAATTGCCTGAACCGGGACCCGGGAGGTGGAGGTTGCAGTGAGCCGAGATGGTGCCACTACACTCCAGCCTGGGCTACAGACGAGACTCCATCTCAAAAAAAAGAAAAGGAAAGAAAAGAAACACTTGAGTTTAAGTCAGAAAGTACCTGAATGTTAGGGCAAAATACTTGGATCCAGAATCTGACTTCATCTCTCTGTACCCACCCTTATCCTTCTGAATCAACACTAGCAATCCCTTGATTTATGTAAAGGGCGGCTGTTTTTTTGTTTCCATCCATAAAACAAAAGTCTGGGCTGGGGAAAAGTTTGCGGTATTTTTGTTGTTATTATTGTTACTGCAAATCTTCAGCTAATTACTCACTGATGCCTTTAAAACTCACAGAATGTGTTGTTTCAGAAAGTTATTTAGTGAGTGCTGTAAATTACCAGGTTAAATCATGTAAAATTGCTGTTTTTATTGGCCAAAAATTATAAACTATGGAAAGATTTTGTAAGATATAACCTAAAATATCTCTTCGAGAGTATTAAATCAGTGTTATAGTCACTCAGTGTGTGCCCACAAACACTGCGTGCCCACCACACAGAAGGCATTTCAGTACCCAGCAATTCGAGTGAGAAACATGGCCATAGCCCCCAGCCTCTTAGACTATCAGAACTCTCAGAACGTACAAAGGATTGAAACCTGTGGTTTAACAACAGAATAGTGCTTTAATCATTGCACCACCTTTTTGTAAAAAGTCTGCTGGGGGCCCGGTGCGGTGGCTCATGACTGTCATCCCAGCACTTTGGGAGGCCAAGACTAGGGGATCACAATGTCAGGAGTTCGAGACCAGCCTGGCCAACATGATAAAACTCCGTCTCTATTAAAAATACAAAAATTAGCCAGGCGTGGTGGCAGGCATCTGTCATCTCAGCTACTTGGGAGGCTGAGACAGGAGAATCACTTGAACCTGGCAGGCAGAGGTGGCAGTGAGCCAAGACCTTGCCATTGCACACCAGCCTGGGCAACAGAGCAAGACTCTAACTCAAAAAAAAAAAAAAAAAAATTGCCAGAGCCCAAAGAAACCATGTGTGGGAAAAGTGTGAGTCAATGGTTGGCTATGAATCAATTATCCAATAGGCTGTCTTTTATTGAGCACTAAGTAGTCACCAGGCACACTGCAAAGTGTGCGTGAGTTACCTTACTAGATCCTCATATTATTTTATGAAGTGATATCTTTAGAACTCTCTTCCCCATTTAAGGATAAGGAAGAATGAAACTGAAAGAGATTTAAGAAGTGTTCCAAAAGGCACCTAGCTGTCAAGTGACAGACCTGGGATTTGAACCCATTCATCAGCGTTCTCACACACGGCTTTAGTGGATGCATTCTGCTGCCGTCCTTCATACTCACACATTACCACCTACACCACCAAGTGCAGGTCCAACCATTCACTCAAATGCACACATACATACACTAATGTCACCAGGAAGACAGTCTGCAATTGCACATGTGTCCTGGAATCACCAGGGCAGACCAATACACATGAACTCCGAGTCAGAGAATTATGCCAGAATCAGGAGAGATCATTAAGAGAGAGCACGGATAAGAAAATGAGATCAGATCAGAGTGCCTACCCTCCTGGATTCAGCCTGGCTGGCACCACTCCCCTGTGGGGCAGAACAGGGTTGGTAGCTCAGCTTCTCCAAGCCTCAGTCTGAGTGTCTATAAAATGTGGACCATGATCACCACCCTGCAGGATGACTGCAGGCTCAATCTGCAAACCCAGAATGCCCCCACAATCTGACAGGACATACTTCCTCACGGGAGATGAGCAAACAGTGACCCACACAGCAGCTGTGGGCTCTGGGCGAACTTTCATTTGATGATCTCAGAAGGGAGGCATTTTAAAGGCATAAAGGTGAGATGATTATTAATGATTTTAAAATACATAGATCTGTGTATGGTGCATCTTTAAATACAATGAAATCATTTGAATTTTAAAATGTGTGCAGAATAAGAAGTTGAAAATTGTAAGGAAAGTCTTTACAGATGCCTCTGTTCAGAATTTGAGGTGCCATCAGTATTATTTTCTCCTCCAAATGCACACAGGAATGATAGCTTGAAATCACATCTGGCAGATGGCTAACATGCCACGATCATTTTAGAGGTGTTTATACATTTTTTAAAACAGGCTTCTAGTGATGACAGCGTCTGATGTTCTTCAGCATTTTCCCTTTTCACTTGCTTTTTGGCCTCACGATGGCTCTCTGATATCATTTCTGATGCCATAGTCTCATTTGTTGTCTAAAACAGTGGGGCCCCTTGTTTTCTGATTATTTGTTTAGTAAGACAATCTGAGAACATAAGGGAGCTACTCATATTTATGTATTAATAATTATGTAATTATATACATGTACTACTGAGAAAGATGATTATGTTACAACAGGAGTTCCCAACCCCAGGCCACAAAGTGGTGCTTGTCCATGGCCTGTTAGGAACCAGGCCGCACAGCAAGAGGTGAGTGGCAGGAGAGTGAGCATCCCCACCTGAGCTCTGCCTCCCATCGGATCAGCAGCACCACTGGAGTCTCATAGTAGCGCGAACCCTATTGTTAACTGTGCATGCGAGGGATCTAGGCTGCGCACTTCTTATGAGAATCTAATGCCTGATGATCTGCCGTGGAACAGTTTCATCTGGAAACCACAACCACCCCAACCCTGTCCTTGGAAAAATTGTCTTCCACTAAACCAGTCCCTGGTGACAAAAAGGTTTGGAACCACTGCATTACAAAACGAAGGGGGAAAAAAACACCTTAAAGGATGAGCTAAGGGAAAACAAATGAGGTTTTAAATCAATTTTTAATTTGTACTTATCAGTAAAAATACAAAATCCTGTGCTTTCATGAAGAAATCTTTTATCAATAATAATTTTAAAGAGAAAATATAATTTTTTTATGTTGCTTTGACACTTTGGGATATAGTAAGGGTGAAGCTCTAAGTTCATTTTTTTTTGTACTAAATCATAGTGGAAAACTGCACATCACAAAAGTACATAAATCCAAACCAAAGGGCTTTATCAGCTGTGTCTGGTATATTTTGGTATCATGTTCCAATTCCATTCATTATATATGCCTAGACCTGCTGCTGTTACTAAAATACAGCTATTCAATATTTCCTCAATGTAAGTGAGTTATCCTTTCAAGCAAATTAAGAAATGAGGGTACTTTTTAAATTTTATCAAATGGATTCCAAACACTATAACTTTGATTTTAGAAAATTTAAAATAGATTAAAAATGTTTCTGTACATTTTCATAATGCACAGATTTGAGAGTTTTGTTGTCATTGCTGACAAACGTTTTGATGATAAAATCACATTATTACAGAATCACTTCCAAATATCAATTGCCCACTTACCCTCCACAGTGTATGTTTCTCTTAAAAAAGCAGTCACTTTCTCATTCGTTGTTTATAAATCACCAATGAGTTGAGGTTATATACGTTAGGTGATTATTTTTGTGTGTGTGAATGTATTTATATTTAATTTAGTAATTTAAAAAATACCTGATTGGTAGCATCTGTGGTTAACTGGCACTCCTCACCTAGGCCCCCATGGATCACTTGCATTGAAATAATAATTTTTATAACTCGTTTCTAAGTTTGACAACTCTTTTGAGTACTTTGTCATGAAATCAACATCACACATGTGTACTCTATGAAATATTTTTATATGTATTTCCCATGTCTTTAAAAGGTATTGCAAGATTTTAAATGACACTTTCTTAGGAATAATCCTGTGAATGACTGAAACTTGAGAGCATCTTGTTGTATTATAACTGTTGTTGTTAATTGGGCAAAGCATCACTGGTTACCCTTCTATAATTTTTCTCATGAACTATTATTTCATTAAATGAATGCTTTGCTGCTCAAAAGGGAGCTTCTTTCTGGTGCGTCTTTCTTTTGTAGATCACAAAGAAGTTGTTTTTTGTGTATTTCGTTGTTGAAACTGAACCTTGCAAGTATCAGAATGTTGGGCATGTTAAAGACATCTGTACTTTTATTCAACTGTGTAGCAAACTCCTCAAACTGAATAATTTATTCACACTTGGTGTCCTTCAATCTTCGGTAATATTTTTGTTCGTCTTCCAAAAGTGTTTGAAGACAAAGGACACAATTTTGTACGTGCCATCTTCTTTTCTTAATGTGAATCGTTTCAGCTTTTTTCAGCAAAGTAGGAAGCAAAGGTGTTTCAAATTGATATGGGGTTTTGTTCTTTTTTATTAAGAAAGAAAACTCAAAGGGAGCATCTAGAGAATTGCTATTGGGTTGAGTGCAATTTTGCATCATATAGGATTAAATCGTGCAAAAATTTTAGTATTTCCAAAAATGTGATATATGTTTGTCTTCTTGTTTGGATACTGGGTTTTAAAGGTCTTACTAATTGTGCTGGATTTGTACTTTCTTAGCTAATACCTCAAGGTCCTATGCACACAGAGAATGAATTCATAATAGTGGATGAAAATATATGTTTCAAATAAAATTTGTGCTCTTGTCAAATCTTATGAGATGACTATCGTTTTAGCCTGGTTATAACTAGCGAGGGATTTGCTTCCAGTGGAGAACGTGGTGTCAGCTCTCTTATGTGTGTTAACTTGTGTTTGCAATATTATTGGTTTTTTTTTGAATTATTATTGTATTAATCTCAATCCATGGCTTACTGCAGGAATACTTCTAAGGTATCTATCCATTTTGGAGGACTGGAAGAGTTAAAAATAAAGTAATGTAAAAATACCCTTTGCCGGAGACAAGTAAACTGGAGTAGCTCATGACACTGAACACACAGAAGTTCACGGAGCACCACCAGAAGCCACCTGCCCCAGTGTCAGTTCTGTCTTCCCTGGGAAGATCATCTGCCCGAGTGGAGGGAAAGCTCCAGGGCATGCCAGTGCAGGTGGTTCTGCTCTAAAGCTCGATTCCCCACTCACATGTGTTGCAACGAGCTTGATATTAGGGAACAATTTGAGAATAAGGCAAATTTTGTGTTTGCATATGTGTTATTTCATTTGCAAGAAATACCAGGTGAACACAGAACTGCAGGCAGCTGATCTGAGACGAGGAACGCACAAGTGCACGCACACACACCCCAGCATCTTCCAACCTCCAGTTCACCTCACGTGTTAGGAGTGTCACCAGCCAGCTCTGGAGCTGCAGCTTGCCCTCCAATCCAGATCACCCACTATTTTAATCCATTTAGGCTGCTGTAACAAAATACCTTCAACTGGGTAATTTATAAGCAAAATTAATTTATTGCTCACAGTTCTGGAGGCTGGGAAGTCCAAGATCAAAGCACCAGCAGATTCGATGTCTGGAGGGGTCCGGTCCTTATAGACGTCACCTTCCTATGTGACTTCACATGGGGGAGGAGAAGACAAGCTCCCTCAGGCCTCTTTTATAAAGGCTCTCACCCCATTCGTGAGGGGGTGGAATCTTCATGACCCAATCTCCTCCCAAAGACCTCACCCCCTAATGCCACAGCATTGGGGGTTAGGGTTTTAATATACAAATTTTGGAGGGACACACATTCAGACCATAGCCTCCTACTCCCCCCATTTCACTACAGTGCATGAGCTGCAACCCCAGTACTCACACTCTCAAGCAAGCTTCAAGCCTTTTTCAAGGTCAAATGCCATATTTTCTGTAGTATTTACGCCTGTTAATCATTTAACCTATGTAAAGCTACACTACAGTTTTTGTTAGGTCACTATTTTTATGTCATGGACAAAAATTTGGAGTGATGTGTCCCTAGCCCCATTTTCCCCCATAAACCCTGTGGTTTTTATGTTCCAGTGCTGCATAGGGTGGGGATTTTCAGAAGCACTTCCATCCTGTTATAGTGGAACTGACCATAAAATTTAACTTTCTTCTTTCTCATCTCTTCCATCACTTGTAACCAAAAGCATTCCTAAGTATTCAGGAACCTAAATTAGATCTGGGAGCCAGGAAAAGATGATTGGAGAACGTAGCCTTCAAGCCAGGAGCAAAAGGGTGGGAAGGAAGACGACTCCAGGCCAAGACAGCAGCCGGTCAGTCAACATTGTATCAGGTGCTCTGTGTGCGCTACTCCAATTCCTTCCAGAAGCAATCCCGTGAGCAAGGCATTCGTGCCTTTATTTAACACACATGAAATAGAGTTCTGGCATCATCGAGGACTGCACTGAAGGTCAGGCAGTTTTGCAGCCATTGAAGCACCAACAGTGAGAACGTCTCCATTCCATCATCTGTGGCTGGAGGGGCTCTCAATACCAGAGTGTCCTGGTCTGCACTCCACCAGATGTCCTAAAAAAAAAAAAAAAAAAAAAAAACCAAACCAGGGTCCCACTCCTCAGAAAGATGTAAATTGAAAGACTAGTGAGCTCTTGCCTCCTCTGAGGAAAGAAACATCCACTAGCAAAGCCCAACACTATGGTGGGATAGAGGCCTCTGAGCCATGGATCTAAGCACTCCATCCCTTTCCCTGAAGTGACCCACCAGGGCTCTAAGGGGCATGTTTTATGCAAAGTTCATGGAAGGGGCTGCTCCTGTGGAATCCACCCCCGAGTGGCGCTCACTTGGTGGTTCCACTGGCAGTGCTCCAAGTATCAGTTCCTCCTGCTGCACGCACCACGGGGCCATTGCCAAGGGTGGCTTCCATCAAAAGCAGCTGCGTGCGCTGCTCCGAGGGAGGCGACAACGCCTGGAAACAGCTGCTTCCAGTACCTGCTCTTCCGGGGGCTCTCACGGCGGCCCAGCGTTTCCCGTCTAGTGAAGCAGATGTTCTCTCTGGCTGCCAGCCAGATTGGCACCATCTTTCCGCGTGGTAGCAGGCACCGGCTGTGTACATTTGAGGAAGTTACTTTGACTTTCTTAGTTTCAGTTTCCTCTTACATAAAATAGAATTAATGCCTCTCAACATTGTCGTAGAGATTAATTGTGATAAAATATGTACAGAGTATGGCTGTAAAAAGCCCTCAGTCAATACATCCCCCAACCTGTGTGTGTGTGTGTGTGTGTGTGTGTGTGTGCGTGTGTGTGTGTGTTTCCTCTCTACTTTGGACAACAGTTCATAAGAAGGTCCCAGCTGAGTTACTTTGCTATGACACAGCTCACTCAGCACTAGCCACTTGTTAGAACTGGGAAGCAAAGGCCGCTAAAGATGGGAAACTAGAAGAAAGAATCAGAGTATGATGAAAAGAGTGGAAAATTTGCAACCTAGGTAACCTGAGTTTGCATCTTCACTCCATCGTGCACTCGACCCGTGACATCAGGCATCGCCTCGGGAGCCTCAGTGTCCTCTCCAGCCCAGCAGGGAGAGCCTGGCCCTGTGGTCCTGTGGACCCAGATTGCTTAGCAGTGGCTGAGCAGGATGGGTGCATTGGCTGGAGGGCCGCCCTGAGCTCAGACCCCACAGGAAGGGAAGAGGGGAGGGAGGAGCAGTTTCTGGAACAGCCTGCACCCCGTTACAGAAAATGCCAGCAAAGCTGGGCTCCTGCCCGCAGACATCCTGGGTCAGACCCTCCCTGTTTACTCAAGCAACTCAGCCCTCCTTACACTTGCACTGGGGATGGGGCAGTGGAGAGCAGCCCCTTCCTTGGCAAGCTTCTATGTGCACACCAACATATGCACACAATACACACACACACTCTCCACACAATATGCACACATATGCAATATACATACTACACACACATACACAATATATACACTCTATGCACACATACACACACATATATGTACATCCATACACACACATATACAATACACATGCACACATACACACATATACCACATAGACCTACATACAGTACATACACACAATACACATACAAACACACAATGCGCACATACCACACACGCTGTACATCCCACAGAGTCCAGGCCAGCATCCTGCTGTGGGGCGGAAGCCCAGGGCGTGTCACACGTTCTCTTCTTGCTAACGCTTGAGTTGCACGTTTCCCCCGTAGCACCCGTCTGTCAAACACGTACTGTATGGAAACTGATCTGAATCCGGTTGACCAAGAGCACAGCAGGGATAACAATTCCTAGCTTGTGGGACTGGAGTTAGTGCTGAATAAATTACTTTGTGTCAGTATCAAGCCCACAGTCAGCCCCTAGAAGGCCCCTATAAAGGACTGGTTTCACTTTCCATGGCACTGAGACCAGGCGAGAACCCAGGCCTGGTAACCCCCTCCTTATTCCTTCCACTAATTGTCTAGAATCAGTGGGAATGTGGACCTCGGGAAATGTGGTCTTTCCCAGCTCCTCCCTGGGAAAGCAGCATCAGCCTCACATTTAGGACTGAGAAGCAGGGCGGTCTCCTGGAGATGCTCCCAGTTCCTTGACAGGGTGGCTTCAGGATTTGTGTTTGCAGGGGATTTCAGGAGACTTTTGGGAAGAACAAACACATTTTTCTAGAGCCTTTGGGCTTTTACTATTTTCTCAAAGTGGCACATGAATAAATTCTGCTTCACCCAAAAAGAGGAACAGATTGTCGTAAATTCCATGCCCATGAGTTACCATCAAATTTCACAACAACCACTGAGCAAAGTGCATGCAGCAAAGGCCACTGTAGCCCACCAGGCCAGATGCCCAGGTAAGGAGCCCAAGGACGCAAGGCCTTGCTTCTTTCTTGCCCCCATCTCTCATGCTGCTGTGCCAGGCTTTCCCATGGGCCTTGCTTCCTTCTCTTGGGGACCAAGGTTGTTCTTTGGTTGTCAGCAGACCTGGTTTCTCTGATCCGACAGCAGGTAAGTAGGAGTGTGCACCTGAGGCCTCCTCTCCTCCTGCCCCATGCTGGGTCCATCTGCACTCAGGCACTGCACCTCCTGCTCAGAAACCACCTGAGATTAGCCTAGTTGGCCAGTGACCCAGCTGGGAGCCCCAGCCACTCTCCGGGGAATTCTGGACAGAGAGAAATAGTAATCTTGCTGGTCTATTGTATTCTTTAGGCAAAATATTCACTATAAATGCATTTTCCTGTGCACTTAATTTGGCATACCTCCTAAGAACATAATTCACGTCTTCCCATTTAAAAAAAGAAAATGAAACAATTTATGGTACCTTTTCCTGCATATCAGAAGGAATCCCCATGGGGTTAAGCATTTTACAAATATCATTCAGGAACTGGCAGGTTTTTAGAATGAAAATCCCACTGTAAATCATTCTAATGAAAAGAGGATTCCTTGGGAGGCACACAGGCTTTTTATAGAGCACTTAGCTTCCCCTGGTTCCCTGACCAATGTGCTCTCTGCTGCTAACTGAGATTCATTAAGCCTGCAGGAGATGAAAGAGCCCTGCACCAAGCAGCAGAAGAGCCGGCCTTACGTCCTGCGTGACCTGGACGCATCCCTCATCTGGGCATCCACACCTGCAAAGGGAATGTCCTCACTCTGGTGCTACGGAAGGTATTGCCAGGAACAGTAAGGAAGCAGACGCCAGACACAGTGCAAACATAAACGCTCTTTTGAACGAAGAGTTCAGTGACTAAGCAAAGAAATGAGTGTACTTGCAAATTGTAAAATAGTTAACAAATGTAGTAAATCAACATGTCAATATAAGAAATTGGTATGTCGGTATAAGAACTGATTTTCCGGTTTTATAGTTGAATGAAATGGTAGACCAGTGCTCTGTCATTATTCCTCAGCTATGCAGAAACAAACGGATAGAAATCAGATAGAAAAAAGAGAATAAGAGAACACACGAGGGTACCCAGGGAAGATGCGGGAGAAGGGAAGGAGCCAAGGTGCACGGAGCCCAGCTCAGTGTGTGACGACCGGCGTGCCTGCTGTTTTCCACAAAGCATCTCACTTGCTCTACACTGCAATGCAAGCTGATCAAATTGCTTTTGTTTTAATTTTGCATATGAGGAACGTGAAATTGAATCACCTACATAAAGCCGCACTGGAAAAAGCAGAGAAACAGGTAAACTTGGCCACGGATCTGTGGACCACCTTTTACTCCTCCTTAAAATTGTGTGTGCTCCACTGCCTCATGCTTCTGTCCAAGGGAAGATGTTAACACACTTGAAAAATTTAGAGTACTATAGGAGGAAGAGGTGGTTTTCTCATAGGCTAAGTTACAAATATGACCCCAGGAAGGATAAAGAGAAGGGAGGAAGCTCTCCTCACTGTAAAAGCTCACAGCATAAATTCTGAAATGTCAAGAAGAGTTAGCTGAAGTGGTGGCAAACACCACAAAAGGAACAATACACCATTTGAGAAGAAAATTCAGCCAGTAAGTCTAAAACTTCCTTCCAAAGATTACCTCATTTACCAACAAAGATTATAGAATTATTTTTTTTCTTGAGGCAATCTGGGCAAACATGATGAAGGCAATTAAGAGGACTTCATACAGTTTGAACTTCGCATATCAGTCAGGGTTCTCCAGAGAAACAGAAGCAACAGGAAAGAGAGATGATAATATGGTTTGGCTCTGTTTCCCCACCCAAATCTTACCTTGAATTGTAGTAATCCTCATGGCTGTGGGAGGGACCCAGTGGGGGGTAACTGAATCATGGGGGTGGGTTTTCCCTTGCCATTCTCATGATAGTGAATAAATCTCACGAGATCTGATGATTTTATAAAAGGGAACTCCCCTGCACATGCCCTCTTGCCTGCCACCATGTAAGATGTGACTTTGCTCCTCCTGGCTCTCCACCATGATTATGAGGCCTCCCTAGCCAATTAAATTGTGAGGAATTAAACCTCTTTCCTTTATAAATTACCCAGTCTTAAGTATGTCTTTATTAGCTGCATGAGAACAGAATAATAGGATGATAGACAGTTATAGATAGGTAGGTATGTAGATAATTATATAGATTGATAAATATAAATAGATGAATGAATAGATATAGACAGACTGATTGATTCTTAGAATGGACCCATGAGATTATGAGGCAATTCAGTCTAAGTCCAAAGGCCTGAGAACTGAGAAATGTGTAAAGGGTTGGAGGACAGGGCAATGGTGTAACTCCCAGTCGAGTCTGAAGGCCTGAGAACTGGGGGTACGCTGGTGTAAGACTCTGAGTCCGAAGGCCCAAGAACCAGGATCTCCAATGCACAGAAGATGGAAGACTCAAGCAGAGAGAGAAAACTCACCCCACCTCTCCCTTTTTGCTCTATCCAGGCCCTCAATGGATTGGGTGATGCTTACCCGCTTTGGTGAGCTGGGTCTTCTTTACACAGTTCAGCAATTTGATAGTAAATCACTTCCAGAAACACGCTCACAAGCACACACAGAAAGAAAGTTTTACCAGCTATCTGGGCATCTCTCAGTGCAGTCAAGTTGATATGCATATTTAGCCATTACACTTGGCCAGTATCCAAACAGAAAGGATCTGTTCACGACAGTTCCTAGGGTCCTATTTTGGACCTAACATCTGCCCTGTGTAGGGAGCCCTGATGCATAGCCCTCCCCACAGGCCTGTGTGAGAGCACAGTGAGGTAGGATACATGCCAAGTGGGCAGGGAAGGCCCAAGGAAAGTACCAGGGCCAGGGAGGCTGCGTCTGCTGCAGCTGGTGCGGCACAGGGGCCTTCCGAGCTCACATGGTGATGTAATTTGAGTCTGTGTTCCCCCAAATCTCATGTAATCCCCAGCATTGGAGATGGGGCCTAGTGGGAGGTGATTGAATCATGGGGATGGATTTCTTGTAATTAGTTTAGCCCCGCCCCCTTGGTGCTGTCCTCACAATAGTCAGTGAGCTCTTGCTAGTACGTGGCACCTCCCCTATGCTCTCTTGCTCCTGCCATCTATAGCCCTGTGATGCACCTGCTCCCCTTTCAACTCCCCTCATGATTCTAAGCTTCCTGAGGCCTCCCCAGAAGCAATGCCAGTGCTATGTTTTCTATACACAGCCTGTAGAACCATGAGCCAATCAAATCTCTTTTTCTTTTTTTTTTTTTT
>NW_016107454.1:3886107-3894726 GCF_001604975.1 Cebus imitator
TAAGCCTGTTTTTATTTCTAAATTACCCAGCCTCGGGTATTTCTATGTAGCAGTGTGAAAATGACCTAATACACACAGGCTGAGGACTAGACCTCGACAGCCTATGTGTGAACATGCCTGGTCCAGATGGCAGCAGCCCAGCCAGGGAAGGAGCAGCCCCTCCCTAAGAGAACAAGACCACATGCTAAAGGGCCCTGACACCCTGATCATGCCAAGACTTATTTTTTGGGAAAAAACATATACAGCAGCAGCCAAGGAGCCTCGTCCCAATGCCTCACCCATGCAGCTTGATCTTGGAATAAATTCTCAAGTTCCATTGCTCTCTCAGTTCCCCACCCCACACAAACACCCCTCACCTCCTTCATAATCTAAAGACCTAGCAGGATAGGTTATGTTTGCCGAAGGTATCAAATCATGACACTGAGAGAGAAGCAAAGTAGAAAATAAGAAGGAAAAGAAAAGGTGGCTGCTCCCCCCAACTCTCTCCTCTCTCTTGCATCCCGAACCACCACAGAGGACTCCCACATCTTCGAAGGTCGCGTTCGCATCTCTGGGCTTTGCTAAGGACCACTCTCAGCAAATCCCCTACAGTCCCTGTGCCCTATGATCCCTCTCCTTTTCTTCATCCCATATCTCCCCTTTTCCAAAGCTTAAGGATCCCTCAAGGCCCTTTTCAAGCACTGCCCCTCCCCTGAAGTTGTCTTAGTTTCTCCGATGAGAAACAGAAAGACGTGGGTTTTGATTCCAGTAGTTGCGCTCGTGGCTTGGAAACTTCTCAGACTGAAACTGCCTTTGCATGCAAAGATGGTGACAGGACGGAGGTCTGTCTCGGCGACTCCCTCTCACCTCCAGCCTCACAGGCCGACTGTCTTGTCATTTCTGGACAGAGGCCAAGCTAACCATGGGAGGAATTTAGTTGGTGGTTTAACTTTGACACAAGGAAAATATTCCCTCCCTAAAACCAACCCCCTCCTTGCTCAGTGAGTGAAAACTAACAAAAAGCCACCAGAATAGGATTACGGGAGAGGCCTGACTTCTGCTAAAGTGTAGACATTGTTTCTATAACCCCGTACTGCTCAGGAGTCATGTGGCCCGAGGTCACAAGATCTGTGACTTCCCCAGCTGCTCCTATAGATAACATCGCTATTGTAGAACCTAAGATTGGTATTTTGAGATATCTTTTAGATTTCTACATTCTAGCAATCAACTCCGTGGTTTTTGCTTCTAGTAATCAGCTACAAACCTGTGACTCATGACTCAACCAGTACTGTGGTCTCTACCCAGAGGCTGAGGACCTCAGCACATGAGGACCATTTTCCACACCCCTAAGACTACACTCCCAGCCAATCAGCAGCACCCTGTCTACAAAATTAGCCATGAAAACCCAACCTCTGAGTTCCTGGAAAGGCTCATTTGAGTAACAAACTCCAGTTCTCCCATGTGGCTGGCCTAGCATTAATTAAAATCTTTCTTCACGACAGCACCTTGGTCTTGTCTGTACAGTGGGCAGGAAGGATGCATTGAGCAATGAGAACAACTCATACAGGGATTACTATGTGTCTTACTATTAACTCAGTTAATTATCGTTGGAGCTCAGAAAGTGATACTCAGAAATGGCGCTTTCACATGCTGAGAGGCCTTAGATGCTGCTTCAGAATCAAGGTCCTTCTAACATTGCCTTATGCACCCGTGACCCTAGCAAGATAAGAATGGAGAGACTCCTGGAATTTCCTTATCTGATCAAAAAAGCCTCTTGCCAAAATAAACACAATTGCCTTTTTCTCCTTCCTGAAATCTCATTGTCTATCTCAGAAAAGATGACTGAGGAAGACAAATGCACCTGGTTTCCATGTCTCTGGCTTATTGAAACTCCAAAGAAAGAATCATTGACAAGTTAATTTATGTTCATTTATTCTCCCTAACAATTATTTTCTGCCTCTCAAAAAAAAGTCCCCATTCCCCATCTCCTCCTCTTATGAAAAGGGGAATATAAGCTTCTGTACCCACTGGGTTATTGGAAAACATTCTGTTGTGATTCTCTCATTCATGCACTTTAAAATTCAGTTTTATATGCCTTTTCTCCTATTAATATGCCTTACTAAAGTTGATGTTCAGTGAACTTTTATGGGACAAAGGGGAAGTTCCCCCTTGGCCCCT
Source organism: Cebus imitator (assembly GCF_001604975.1). NCBI lineage: Eukaryota > Metazoa > Chordata > Mammalia > Primates > Cebidae > Cebus > Cebus imitator. The sequence continues at coordinate 3,888,265 of NW_016107454.1, forward strand.
ACATTATCTAAACAACACTAGGAGGAATTCTAATAATTATTATTATTTAAATTCTAGTTTTGAAGAAGAGGATTCTGAGCCAGGGAGGTTAAGTAGCTTGCCCAAGGTCACGTGGGTAACACAACTGAGTCCGGATGCACATGGCCCAGGCTCGAACTCCAGGATCCTAACTCCTGCACAGCACTGCCCTGAAGCCTACTGAGAGTGGCAAGATATTTTTGAATCCCATGTTAAGAAATGTTGGTCTGGGTTATTTGACCTAAGGTGGCATCTCTACAATTTATGGCTTTTTGTCAGAATTACAGAAAATCAAGTAGGTGAAAATATTTTGTAAATTATAAAACATAAATTTTTCCTGTTGTGGACCATCCCTTTTTCCTTGGTACCTGGCCCTTCTGGGAATACCTTATGTTATCAAGTACTCCTAAGGGAAACTGCAGGTTTCCTCAATATCCTTGGCCATGACTAGTTAAGGCATGTCAGTCTGATATGGTTTGGCTCTGTGTCCTCAACCAAATCTCATCTAGAATGGTAATCCCCACTTGTCAAGGAAGGTGCCTATAATCCCCACATGTTGAGGAAGGGAGGTGATTGAATCATGGGGGCAGTTGCCCCTGTGCTGTTCTTCTGAGGGTGAATTCTCATGAGACCAGTTGGCTTTATAAGGCAGTTTCCCCTGCTTGCTCACTCACTCTCTCTCTCACCTGACCCCATAAGAGGTGCCTTTTCCCCTTCTGCCAGGATTGTAAGTTTCCTGCAGCCTCCCCAGCCATGCAGAACTGTGAATCAATTAAACCTCTTTTCTTTATAAATTACCCAGTTTCAGGCAGTTCTCTACAGCGGTGTGAGAATGGACTAATACACAGTCTATCCTGATTCCAATCCTCTCATCTTCTACCCTTGCTCGTTTTTCTCCCATACCCCTTCCTGGCTCTCCACCAAACCTCTCATGCAGCTCTAGCTAGCACGCTGGCTCCCCTAGAGAATGGCTCTGGCTCAACCACCCAGCAACACTGCTCCAGCCCCCACGGATCAACATACCCAGGTCCACGTGCTCTCAGAACCTTCACAGTGCGGCTCACCTGTCACCCTACAGGGGACACCTAGATGACCACCAAAGCTTATCATGGTGGTTTGCATCCAGTCATTTAGTATTGGTTGGATACGATTGTGTGGCCAAAAATGAGAGCCTTTAATAATTAGAGCAAGATGTTCTGCTAGAGTACGAATGCCTAGCTCATAATTTCTAATCACTAATAAAAATCTTGACAAATATCTCATATGGAATAGAGCACCATGTTGTTATGATTTGGAAATGTCAATCTCATTGAATGCACTTTACACCAGGAAGGTCCCTGGAGTCCTATTCTTTATAGCAGGGTGAGCACAATGAAGCAGGCCAGACTATCTCAGGAAAAAGACATCCTAATGCATCGTGAAGCCTCTACTTCCCCATCAGCATTGCTCTCTTCAGGGGCTGCACTGGAGCATCCTGCAGGAAAGTCAGCTCATCTTGCCACACACAAACCAACCCAATCCCCTTGAACATTAACTCGAGCCTGGAATTCCACATTGAGTTTCTCATGGCATTAGCAAAGCACTCAGGCATCTCTCAATGGAATTACAACCCTATTATGTACAATTGAGTATACATTACCCCTTATTTTCATGTCATTAGCTTGGATAAGGCTATTTCTAAAGCACTGGAGTATGAAAGAGTTATATACTTACGAGCAGAAAAAGCTGAACTGGGAAATTAAGATGCAAAATATGAGTGAGTAAAAGCTCTATTTTTTGTGATACATTTATAGGTCAACTAGAGTAATTAGACAAATATGAAATGAGACAAACTGTCATGTTATTTATTTCCATTTTTACTATCATCTAGTCAGCTTTTAATCTGTATTCACCTGCACAAAGTATGCATTTCAGTGGTTCTTATCCCTGGGAAAGGGAGTCACTCTGATGCTGACTCCTATAATATCTAGTTTTTTTTTTTCAAGTAAGAAGAGGGATTATTATTTGCCAAATAAAAATAAAAGAAAAATAAAAGAACAAGCCTTAGGGTCCAGACTGGGAATAAGATGAAGTTTTTCCCAAAAATTTTAACACATTTTTTTAAATGGCAATAATAATAACTGCCACTTACTTAACTATTTGGAATAATATTTCAGAAAATGAAATATGGAGGAAGACTGGCAGTTAAAATATAGTCAATAAGGTTCAAATCCCACTCTATTAATTGTATCTCTCTTAGGCTCACTTCGTCTGTGAAATGGGGCTGACATGGGGCTTTTAAAGAATTAAATGAGATGATATATATAAAGAACTTAACCCACTGTATGGCACATAAACACTTAATGTTTGCTATTTTCATAATCATAATCTTTTTGAACCTCGGTTTTGTTACCTACAAAATGGGAATAATGAATACCTATGCCACACTATTATTATGAGGACGGAACATGGCAATGGTGACAGTCGCTACTGCTAAGTGGGTTGAGAGGCCGGGTGCGGTGGCTCATACCTGTAAACCCAGCTCCTTGGGATGCTGAAGAAGGAGGATTGCTTGAGCCCAGGAGTTCAAGACCAGCCTGGGAAACATGTGAGACCTGCAGCTCTACAAAAATATATGAAAATTAGCCAGGTGTGGTGGTGCATCCCTGTAGTCCAAGCTACTTGGGAGACTGAGGCATGAGAATCACTGGAACCCAGGAGGTAGAGGCTGCAGTGAGTCAAGATCATGCCACTGCACTCTAGCCTGGTGACAAAGCGAGACCCTGTCAAAGAAAGAGACCATCCTTCCCAACATGGTGAAAGCCCATCTCTACTAGAAATATAAAAATTAGCTGGGCATGGTGGCATACGTGTAGTCCCAGCTACTTGGGAATCTGAGAAGGGAGAATCACCTGAACCTGGGAGGCAGAGTTTGCAGTGAGCCGAGATCATGCCACTGCACTCCAGCCTGGTAACAGAGCGAGATTCCATCAAAAAGAAAAAGGAAGGAAGGAAGGAAGGAAGGAAGGAAGGAAGGAAGGAAGGAAGGAAGGAAGAAAAAATGAAGGAAGGAAGGGAGGAAGGGGAGGAAAAAGAAGAAAAAAGAAAGGGGGAAGAGAGGTGAGGGGAAGGGAGGGGAGGGAAAGGTAGGGAAGGAGAGGGGGAGAGAAAGAAAGGGAGGAAAGAAAGAGAGAGAGAGAGACAAGAGAAAAAGAAAAAAGTAGGTGGAGAGCTTAAGCAATCTTCCGGGAAGATGGAAGGCTCTGGCCACTTCTCCAGGAAAGAGAACGGTACTGAGGTTTACCAAACAGGAGTGTGAGCATCCCGAAGAATGCTCTGGATCTCTGGATGCCTTCTCAGCTATGATGACCGCATCTGAGGGTGGAAGGGAGGCCCTGGAAAAGGACCAGAGATAATCAGGATGCCAGCATCGTGGGACGGAGGGTGAGGCTGCAGCCCAGCTTGGCAAGAGTGAAGAGATGCTATCAGAGAAGACTTGGCCCCCACTGACCCGCAGGTGGCAGCCTAGGGAAACCCGCTGCCCAAGGAGCGGGAGCAGTCAGATGCCCCAGTTTAAGCTGATGGCTGAAGGAAGGCAATTAGTGTAAGCAAAGTGAGCCAGTCAGCTATCCCAGAGATGCTGTATATAAAGTGCAGGGCAAGATGAGGACAACTGCCTCTGCGATTTGTCACAGCTCCTCTGAAAATTCCCAATGCTATGTCATGTCGGTGCTTCTCATGTAGTGGCGTTGGTGACACTTTAGTCCATAACCACCATTGTCCATGGAGTCACTGTTCCATACGTTATCCACAGAGCTATGTCCTCCTAGCTGGATAAATGCTCAAACCGAAGAACCACGTTGAGTCACTGCTAAGGGAACGCCTCAGCGTAGGTCACCAGCCCAGCCTGGTGTGATGAGAAGGGCCAGCCGGCAGTGCCAGGCCAAGCTTGCAGGCCAGGAGTGTTGCATGAGGTCAGGTGCCAGGGTCATGGTGTGGATGGCCCTGCTATGGGTTCCAGAATAAAACGAGATTGTGTTCTTTGATTTTCCACAATCTGAAATCAACACTTCAGAACTTTTAGGGCTGAGGCTAAAAGAAAAGATGAGATAAAGTTACCATAGGCTTCAATTCTGAGTCACACCTTCGCCACCAAACTGGAAAACGGGTGGCTACGAGCATCGCTGGAGGTATCTCTGGAAGCTGAGGGCACATTTCCAGCTCTGCTGGTCAATCGCTGCCTACCAAGGGCTGCACTGGATTCATTAACACCCTGCTCAGAAATGCCACTGGGCTGCAAAGGAAGAAACTGCATTCTCAGAAAACGCCTTATAAAAGAGATGGTTTCTGTTTCTCTCCATTTTTCTCTCCATTTCTCTGCTAACAGAGACTGTCTTGAATGGCTACGGGGAGGAGAAAGGGCGAAAGAAGGAAAGAGACAGGAAGAGAGATCACGTTATATTGACACACGTTTCCACCAAAAGTACCTGGTAATTTGCCCTGGCAGTTAAAGAAAAGTGTCTGTTTACTATTGCCACATCAAAATTTCCCCGTGAGATTTGTCTGAATAATTTCAGGAGATGAAAACAAGGATATACAGCAGAGACCTCCATCAGCTGTCAGCACTGTGCCTCGCCTCACCCACTTTTACATCCTGTAATTAAATCAGCAAGCCATTCAGACTGTCTCTGCTTCTAAATTACACGAAATGAGGAGCCTTCCAATCGTGGCTCACATTCAATTTGTGCTGTCACTCTCTGACTTGAGGAATGGTGAAGAAAATGAAGTAAAGTCCATCTGGGAATTTTATTCAACCAGGGAATGCCAACCAAAACAAGACAGGGAGCTATAAACAAGTGTTGTAGGCAGGCTCTTCCCGGTCTCCAGTCTTGCATAGACGAATGCAGGAAGAGAGGATTTAGGATCTGCTCTTTGGAACCTGTATTTTTAAAGAATGAACTCCTACTTCATTTTCCACATGGCAAGTGTGTTATCCTCCGTAACAGACTAAGGTCTTTGCAGGAATTATTGAAAATCCACAGCAGAAAACTCTAGATAACTACTTCAATTTGTGACCAGACCAAGAAAAGTGGAGAGAAAAATCAAGCAAAGGGAGATTCTATAGCACAGCACTTAAAAGCAACAGGCCCGGTGCCTACTTTGAATGTGAACTATACCGCCTATTAGCTGCATCACCTTAAGGAAGCTTCTAAACTCTGCTCTGAGGTGCAATTCCCTAACCTGCAGAGTAGCCCTGACGTGGCCATTTACAAACCCTCCCTCCTGCACCATGAGAGTCTCCAGTATGTACAGTAAGTATACACAGTAGGCACCCATGGCCAGGACTCTGTAAGTACTCTCCGTTGTTAAAACGCAATTCCTCGTGAGGTAAGTAGGAGAGTTGTGTAGGATTGTGAAAGGGCTTTGATTTTCGATGCAGACAGTCTAGCGTTTAGACGTTGTTTCTCCCACTTTCTGATCAGAGGCTCCAGAAAAATTAGAGTTTCTATACTTCAGTTTTCTAAGTTAGTAAAATGGTAAAATGCGGAGAATGCCGTCCACCTCTCAGGAGCAGTTTTCGTGGTTAAACAGACTGGTCAGGGTTAAAGGAGCAGTGCCGATTAGCGCCTTTCTCCTTTTCTCCTTCATCAGACAGTAAACTGGGAAGAGCAAAAGCAGAGACCCACAGATCTCAGAAGACAGGAGTGCAGGCAGGAACGGTCTGCTTCTCATTCTTCTTGTCAAATGAGAGACCACGGACAGAGGAGGAGGCCCATGCAGGCCCAGGCACGCTGCCCGGCACTACCCAGATACAATGACTCCCCTTATTACTTACACAAGCCCTACGACACTACCCTCGTGAGATCACACAGAAAGCCTAAGTCGCCTTGCTTTTCTGCTTTGCTTTGTCTCCTGCGGTTTCTGATGCCACAAATCATTAGGTAGCTCGACTGTCGTTTTTGCCAGCACTACCCAGTCACACCCATTGATGTGCCGTGAAACTTCATGAAGAAGAGACATTCCTGAACGCTGATAAAAAAGAGCACAGGGAGCCGGGCGCAGAGGCTCACGCCTGTAATCCCAGCACCTTGGGAGGCTGAGGCGGGTGGATCACCACATCAAGAGATCGAGACCATCCTGGCCAACATGGAGAAACCTGTCTTTATTAAAATACAAAAAATTAGCTGGGCGAGGTGGCTCACACCTCTAATCCCAGTACCTTGGGAGGCTGAGGCGGGTGGATCACCAGGTCAAGAGATCGAGACCATCCTGGTCAACATGGAGAAACCCCATCTTTATTAAAATACAAAAAATTAACTGGGCATGGTGGTGTGCACCTGTAATCCCAGCTACTCAGGAGGCTGAGGTAGGAGAATTGCTTGAACCCAGGAGGCGGAGGTTGCGGTGAGCTGAGATCGCACCATTGCACTCCAGCCTGGGCAACAAGAGCGAAACTCAGTCTCA
>NW_016107454.1:3894746-3911327 GCF_001604975.1 Cebus imitator
AAAAAAAAAAAGCACAGAGCTTATTTGCAAGATCTTTTTACCCGCCATATGCTTTCTTTGAGTCATATTTCTGTGGATTTGAACAAAGGACTGTGCACTGCCCTTGAACCCTCTGATGGTGATCATCATCTGTGCCTTATTTATGCCTCTATTTCCAGGAAGAAACCCAGGGCCCGGGACATTACGGGATTGCAATAGCTGTATGTCTGGTGTCATTTTCCCTGAGCCTCCTTGGTTCTACATGTGTTTTTGATGATTTTGCGCATGTGTTGGAAATACCCTAGAGAAGCAACAGAAAAGCTCTGTTCAGCTCCTTGCCGATGTTCTGACCATGTGATCATGATCCTACATGAGGCCACGTGACTGAACAGGCTCCGTTATCTCAGCACGTCTAATGGCAGCTGTTTAAGTGCCTCCTCCTCTGTCTAATGCACTTTGCACGGGTTGCTCCATTTAACTGTCACAACCTTATGAGGGAAGCAGTGATATAATCATCCCCATTTTACACATGAGCAAACTGTGGGTGGTGCATTTGCCCAAACTCACACCGTTAGTAAGTACCTGAGGCGCTTGGACGAAGAAGCTGCCTTGTTTCCACTGTATTACACAGGTTCCAGCATCTTATTTAATCCTCACAACAGCCCTGGTAAGTGGCTGTTCCTATCCTAGTCATAGAAGGGGCAATGAAGCAGCCTGGTACATGATAGGCTGGAATTGGGACCCAGATCTTTTCGTCGAAAGCCTCCAGCCTTTCCTGCAGCCCTGGTGGTCTGTGACGAACTCCTGGCCCAAGACACACGTGCGTCATGGCCTGAGAGGTGCTCGCCACACCCATCTCCACAAAATAGAATCAGAGAAGTTCAGCACTGGAGGGAGCATGGGTGATCATACTTTCAATCCCTTTGCATTAAAGATAAGCACAAAAATTATTTTAAATGCCCAGTCTTCTGAAACCCACTTTCCATAAGGAGGAGAAGATAGAACTATATGAAAAAAAGGCCAAAGATGGAACTTGTTGGTCTAAAATAGGAGTCAGAAAGGCCCAAAGCCTATCTTTGCTATGGCCCAAGTTAAAAATGTTTTTTACATGTATAAAGGATTTTTTAAAAATAAAAAATGAAAAGAATAATATGTGACAGAGACCTGATGTGGCTCACAAAGTCAAAAATATTCACCATGTGGCCCTTTATAAAGAAAGGATGCTAGTCCCAATCTAAGCTATGGCTGCACGTTAGAATGTCCTGGGGGATGTTTTAAAACAAGCCTGTCCCCTTTTTTAAAAAAATTAATAAATAAATAAAACAAAAGTAAAACAAGCAAAATGTATGCCAATTCCCAAGTCCAGCTAGAACCAAGTAAATCAGCACCGCTAGAGACGGCAGCCCAGCCCAGGTGGTGGTACCACTCAGAGCTCCCCGGTGACCACAGTGCACATCCAGGATGGAGGACAGTGGTCTGAGAAGAAAGGCAATTGCCTCTTTAGGAAAGAAATGCCATTTTATTTAGGAGAAAGACCTCACTGGGTCCATGTGGAAGTGAATGTCGCGGTCCCCTGGGATAAAATGAGAAACGTTTAGGAAAACAAATGAACTCGTCTGATTGTAAATACCAGAAACTGTTGCCTCCTCTCAGTGGAGACAGTAGACGAGAAAGAAAACACAGAGTGGGAGAAGGGAGGTTTAGAGAGAGTCAGACTGGATGTAATGGGGTCAGGCAGGCTCAGGAGAGAGCGGCTTAGGCAGGATGGCCTGGGGTGGACAGGACTGCATTTCTAGTGGTCGTTCATTCGTTGTTGCCTGTTCTCAGATGGGGCTGCTCCATGACTCCCAAATGTCAGCAAAGTCTGCTTGTCCAAAGCCTGTATTGGAGGAGTTTAAAGAATGGGGAGAGCAAGGAGTAAAATCCTAGCCATGAGCAGGGAACCAATGAGGCAGGTGCTCAAGAATCCAGGGGCCATGAGCATAAGGGCATCCTTGGACAGAAGGGGATGCTCCCCGGAAGGACATGGCTCAGGCTTCAGTCACTGCATGTAGATCTTAAAGAAAGGAAATCTCCAGAAGCTCGGGGAGCATGGGAGCAGCAGACCCTGGGTTCGTGCACATTAACCGAACAATTTACGTTTTTCCTGCAGCTCCCTTCACTTTCCCAACACGTGTTCCAACTTCGAGCCTCCCTGGCTTTGTTCATACCACCCCTCTGCCTGGGATAGCACCCTTCTCTCAAATGATTAAAAAGACCACTTTGCAGGGCCAGGCACGGTGGCTCACGCCTGTAATCCCAGCACTTGGGAGGTCAAGGATGGCGGATCACAAGGTCAGGAGATAGAGACCATCCTGGCTAACGTGGTGAAACGCCATCTCTACTAAAAATACAAAAAATTAGCTGGGTGTGGTGGCACGTGCCTGTAGTCCCAGCTACTCGGGAGGCTGAGGCAGGAGAATCGTTTGAACCCAGGAGGTGGAGGCTTCAGTGAGCCGAGATTGCGCCATTGCACTCCAGCCTGGGTGACAGGGTAAGACTCTGCCTCAAAAATAAATAAATAAAATAAAAAATATAAAAAAGACCACTTTCCTTTAAAACCAGCTCAGACTTCATCCTATGTATAAGGGTCTTTCTAAGGCCATCTCTATATTTTTTCAGAAACAAAGGATATATCCCTGTTTTTAAGATGTATTATATTTATACTTTTATTGGTCTTAACTTACCTATCAATGACACAAGGTTCTTCTCTTATGCCTGGGTTCAAAAAGAGATTCTGAGACAACAAAGAAAGATGCTCGCATGCTCAGCATCTTCACCTGCCCCTCCTGCAGGCAGGATTCTGCCTGATGGAATCCCACGTTAGTGAGTCTTAGTCACAGCCAAAATGTGCGAACTACAATCAAATTACCAAGCAAGAGGCAGAAGGAGAGAATGAAAGCACAACCCAATGATAGCAGCAAGTGCAGAAGGAACATGAGTCCAGCCTCGTCTGTTTGTGGGAGCCAGGTGTGCGTGCAGGGTTGGTGCAAGCATACTTGTTAGACTCCTGCCACGAGGTGGAGGCCAACAGTGTCTGCTTCTCCATCAGCTCCAAGTTTCCTGTGTAAGGTGGCCTTGGAAGAGGCAAACTGATTGGAAGAGGTGGTTTGACATTGTCACAGGGCTCTCTGCAGAAGATGAGAAACTGTCTACAATTTATATCAGAGAAAAATAAAAATAGGTGAAGATGGTTGTGGCTCTCTGAGCCTTTCAAGCAAGTTGATGAGCAGCTGACTTGGTGTAGGGGTGAAGGCCAAAGACTGAGCTGAGTAAGTACAGGCAAAAGGTGCTATCAAGACAGGGTGCAGGAGAAGCTCTCTTAACCCAAAGGGCAGAACCGATGGGGTCAAAAATTCATCGTGGGGCAGGAAGTGCAGACCAGAAGAAGGACAGGAATCCGACAGCAGTGCTCTGGGCTGGATTTTTATGGGCTTCTTACATGTGTTTTTTTGTGGACAGCACATGCTTTTTTTTTTTTGAAATGGATTCTCACTCTGTCGGCCAGGCTGGAGTGCAGTGGTGTGATCTCTGCTCACTGCAACTTCCACCTCCCGGGTTCAAGCGATTCTCTTGCCTCAGCCTCCTGAGTATCTGGGACTACAGGCATGGGCCACCATGCCCAGCTATTTTTTTTTCTTGTATTTTTAGTAGAGATGGAGTTTCACCATGTTAGCCAGGATGGTCTCTATCTCCTGACCTTGTGTTCCACCCACCTCAGCCTCCCAAAGTGCTGGGATTACAAGTGTGAGCCATTGCACCTGGCCTATCACATGCCTTTTTAAAGACACTAAACACACAAAAAGAAGAGCCACAAATACCCGACCTAGGATGGTGCCTTTCTGCCCTTTAGCACCAAACATTTAAAAATGAGACACTTGGGGAGAGCAGCTGACATTTATCAAGGTCTCACACTGCCAGCCTCTCCAGAAGTGCTTCACCCGTAATGCCCTTTAATTCTCACCAAAGTCAAGTGCTGTGAGTCTTCAGTGATGGACAAGATGTGAAAAGAAAGCCAAACAGAGGCCTGGGCTAGGTGGAGTCCCACGTCAAAGGCCAGTGTAGAAAGAGGGGTTGAGGGTGCAGGTCAGAAACAGAGGCTGGGCCACAGCCGGCCAGGCGTGGAGGGGAAGGCATGGCTTCCTTAGCCTGGAAGGACACATTCACCCACAGAGTATTCCGAGGTTACTGAAATTCCATGGGGTGCCCAGCGCCCTCTCATCAAAGACCAACCTCTACTGCTCTTATGATTCTGCACCTATACATCTTATAGGTCCAGAATTCTGAATCGAGTGTTTTGCAGCTTCATGAGATGAGCTGTGGGAAGAATGCGTCTCCCACTCCCTCTCCTCAGCTTCAGCCTAATCCTGGTTATATTGCCATTTGCCCAAGACGGCTCTCATGTTGTGAGGTCTGATCAGCCGAGTGACATTCAAACTGTTTGACATGTCTTAGAAAGGGAAATAAACATGCCCATGATCCACTTTCCTGTCTGTTCTCACTTCCCAGGAAGGCAAAATCAGGAGAGGAGGAAGGAGATCCATTGGTCTTACACAGTGTCACCGTGGGAAAGAATCTGCGTGTGTGGCGCACGTGGGCACATTGAGCATTGCCAATCTTGCTGCCATGTTGGGCCCTGCATTAGAACACTAAATAGAATCTTCAGTCAATATTAGCACTTGACTAGCTTTAGCTTACCGATGCCAAGACTAGTTTCCTAGTAAGGAGTCTTTAGACTTGTGTAAAAATAGGACTCTAAGGTGGTGACTTCTGTCACAATAGGAGTCTATAGGTGGGGAGGAGCATACCAATTACCCAGCTGCCTATTAGGCAGCTCCTCAGAGTCTCTTAGTTCTCAATTCGATTCTTAGACTTTAATTTTTTCTCCTACCAGCAACCAATTTTGTTCATACCCTATGAGATGAATCCAGCAATGCAAAACATTTGCAATTGCACACCTGTGTGCGTGTAAGATGCTAACAGAGAATGTGGAATTGAACCAACCAGCCACTGCTTTCTGCCAATCAGGGATACTCTGTTTTTTCTTGTTCTCTCTCACACAACCCTACCAGTAGTGTGCATGTGTGTACGTGTGCACGCACACACATTCACACATAAACATTCAACCACTAATCACCGTGAGCTTATTTTATGCTTAGATTTGGCTTGGACTTCATCTGTTTTTTAAGGCTGTAGTTTACGTGCCAGCCATCTGCAGGCACAGCTCCTTATTCCTGTTGCTCTCCTGTTTTTCCCTTCCTGAAATCCATTCCTCTGGGAATGCTGGTCAAGCCTGGATCAAGGGTACATGTAGAAGATATGGCAACCGTTTCTGCCAGATAAAGAAACGGGACGGTTTTGTAAATGTCAAAGCTAAAGCGTGGTCCCAAACAATGAATATCATCCACATGAATCAAAGAGTGACAGTTCAATTAGATTTTATTCTCAAAAAAGACATGATGATGAGCTTTGAATACCACAAATCAATAGGATGTATCTGAACAAATGATAAATAGAAAGTTGAGGATGTACAAAAATCATGCAAAATAACACACATAAAATTATTAAGTGATTGAGCAGATAATCTTCATGAAAATTAAAAATAGCCATGTGGAGTGGTCAGGAGCTGGAATGCGGCTTAGACTCTCTAAGGTGAGAAGGCTTTCCAATTGCCTTTCATTTGCCCTTCGTCACCCTGCGATTGTGCTGAGTAACGGGTAAGGAAAGGGGATATACATTTCAATACAAGCACTCAAAGGGTGTTGACCATGACCATCTAGTTAGCTCCTTTCTGTCTTCCACAAATACGGATTAAGCCACTGTAGTCCCTAAGGCACTGCAGTAGCTATGGAAACAGCTCCCTGGTAGAATAAGACTCCACCCAAGCCATGCCTCCACAGATAGGTGCTGTCTCAGAGGCAGCAGAGAAGACCCTCTGCTGGAGAAGGCTGAGGATGCTATCCCCAAAGACAAAGCGTTTTGACCAGGCTGGGAAATCATTTGTTAAAACTCATAAAACATGCCTTTTATGAAAATCATAACCTTTTGGGGAAACAGAATTTTTTTAAAGCCAGAAGGAGGGAAGTGGAGATGAGAAACAGATTAGAGCAAGGAGCACAGTGTGTGTGCACGTGCCTGTGCAGAGGTGTGGAGGTATTGTGTAAGCTGCCTGAGAAGTCTGGGCTTCATTCTGGGTGCAAGAGTGCATAAGAGATTAGGGGTCATAGCCACTTTTGATAAACTGATAAACACTGATCCTTCCCCCAGGGTAAAAAATAGCATACAAGATATCCTTGCAAAATTTCGTAGACGATTCACATGTTTTACAGTCTCTCTGAAGCCCATGTGTGGACCACATATTTATAAAAATATGCAGTACAGAGCATTAAACAAAAAAAGATTGCTAGCAGGAAATTGATACATCTTAAGATGAACATTATTTATTCATCACTGTGTGTGCAAAATTTCAGTATTTATATGCATTTACTAGAAAGTGCTATGATATTTGTTATTGTTACTGCCCACTTAAAGTGAGACTAAGGAATGATTCTATTCTTAATCACCTGAATCCAAGTTTTAAAAATCTGATTTTCACCAAACCTTCTCTGTGACATGATTACAATTGCACAAAAATCAAGCTCCCTGAAAACTGTAAGTTTTATATGAATATGAAGATATGAAAATAGTTGTTAGGTGAGGGTGGTAAGACTGCAGGGGATTTAAAATTTCCTTCATGGTGCTATAAATGTATTAATTACGTGTATATTTTAAGAATTCTTCGGGTGGCTCTGCTTTTCTTGATTAAAAAACGTGGAAGAAAAGACGGCACACCTCTTTATGCCTTGCTCATTATTGTTCTCTCATCTACGGAATGTGGCTAGAAAAAAAAAATTAGAGCATCCTAAAGATCAAAGTGACATTTGAGGTCATCTTATCCAAACTCACAGCCCACAATGGGCTCGTCTTAGAAACATCCAGCACAGAGATCTCTGCTGATAGGTCGCCCAGCTCAAAAGCAAGCTCTCCCTTGCTGAATGGAGACTGCTGAGCTGAGACTTTTGACCCTCAACTGTTGCAGAAACTTGGCTTTATTCTTCCCATTGGAGCCACAGACAACATGGGTATTTTCTGTATTGTTTTTTAAATACTAATCTGTCCATTGTTTACAAATAGCCATCAAAATCACCTCTTCCTAGCCACGTAAGGGCCTCCTATCCAATATATATGCCAAAGTTAAATCAGGGGCCTAGCCACCCCATTCCTCATTCTTGTCAGACCCTCAGTTTCCACCATATTGATTTTACTATACTAATTATCAAAATGGGAGTATGGAGGCAGGTATATCCCCTAGGCAAATGCGGCCATCTTATTTACAGCATGAAATTTCAAGAGCACCTTTGAGTACATTTGACAAACAGCACTGTGTGCTGATGTAAATCAAAAGGACCGGCGATTCTTTCATTCCATGAGCAATTTTATTGGCATATTCTGAAACAGGCTGCCCTCTCTCCTTCTGCTAGGCAAATTGCAAGAGCTAAAAGTCAGCATTTAAGGGGTCAGATTCGATGTGAGCCATTCAGAGCATCAAAGACTATGCTGGGGCAGTCAGTCTACAGGGGCACAGCAAGGACATCACTGTCTCAGCCGTCTCCCAGAACACACGGAACGCAAGTGGCTGATGAAACTGAAGGCTGTATCTGATGTGGTTCACACTGTTTTCCAGTAACTTTCACCTCTGCCCTTTTCAGAGGGCTCCCCAGGCCGGCTGAGGTCCAGGAACAGGGGTGCACTTGGGCGATCAGCCCCTTCTCTCACTTCATGGCCAAGTGCATCATCATGGTGCTTCCAAACATAGCTCTGGCTGCTTTCCATGCTTATTTGTGTTCTAGATGCTTCTGGGAGGGATCCAACTTCACATCCAATGCCTCCTGAGAATGCAGGAGCTGGTCAGGGAGAGAATGCAGGTGGGCCTGGAGGCCATGATGGTAATGACAAACTTGGCTCCGGAAACCCAGAGCTGGGGCAAGAGGAGCCAGAGGCATCCAGTGTGAGCCCAAACCTTATGGCAGGTGGATCTTTGAGAGACGCCAGAGAAGATGAATGTGTCCTCAGGTAAGACAGAGTAAGAGTAAGACAGAGTTGAGGGAGGGGATAAAGTACAAAACCCAAAGCAGGGGACATCTAGAAACAAAATTCAAGATAAGAACCAAAGAGAGAGGCACCAGGAGTCAGTAACATTGCTGGCTGGGAAGAGGGCGCTGGGATCTCTACATGTTGTCCTTGTTGGGTACAGACCACATGGTCTTTGGACAGTGACCTGGACGGTGAAGGGGATCCAGATGGCCAGAACATGTCCTTTGCATGTGGCTATGTGACAAGCACCCCAGCTTTGTAACTTATCAGAGCAAGTTTGCAATCACATCAACACCCTATGCTGGCAGTGTGTTTGGGGGCGAATCACTTCACTGAGCTTCATATGAAGATGGTGCTAGCTCTGTGAGAGTTTTATCGAGGTTGGTGTTAACATACACACAGTGTCTCCTGCAGCATTCGGCATGTAGCTGATGACTGTGTGTTGTCAGTATGTCGGCACCATTGGTGTTGTCTTAAGGCTCCCTGTGTCCAAACTCAGCCCATTCTCCAAGTATGCCTCAGCCTAGTTCCTTCCCTAGAGCAGTGAGGATTTTCAGCTACATCAACCCAGTACTCAGAATTTTCTGTGAGACTCCTAATTACAAACACTCTACCCCCAATGCAGAGAATACTGAAACTTCTCTGTGCAGGTTTTCTGATTGCTCGTTCAGAAAACTATTTCTTTCTCTTCAAGGAACTTTAGGGACTACCAATTTTTTTGTCTTTGTGTACTGGAAGTCTGCAAAGCCTCCCTGGATGCTGTCAGTGTAGACAGGGCAATCCCACTGGGCTTACGTGTCTGGACTGATACAGATGGACTTTTGTCTAGACTTGGGAGGCAGGAAGAAGAGGTAAGAGTTTGAGTTTAACTGAGAACTGGGAATACAAAGAGGTGGCTGAGGGGGACTCTTGGTGGTTAGAGAGAAAGCCAGAGAATGACAGGTCTTTGCTAGAAACGTTATGGGTCTGGAAACAAGCAACACAGTTAGGGTCCTCAATGGAGACTGGCACTGCGTCCTGGGAGAGGTCATTCTTTTGCCTTAGCCCAGATCCCAACACATCTCTGGCACCCCTTCCACCTAGCTGGTGGCATCAGGGGCACTTGTCTCATCTGCACAGAAATGGGACTTCTTTCCATGGGTACTTGATGCCGAGGCAGCAAGAAGCCTCCTGCAAGGAGCTCCACGGACAGCAGGCATAGGCGGTGGTGTGAGCTGGGAGACAAGACAAATGCTCCTCAGAAGCCCAGGGGGGTTGCGTAGCAATGTACAGGCAATGCTGGGGTGTTATGGCTGTGGCCACAGACCATGGAGCTGAAGATGCCAGGAACGATGATGATGAGTAGGAGGAGGGGGAGGATTGGTGAAGAAGAGGATAGGCTGTTTCAGTGTAGCCAAAGGAGTGCTCCTTTCTAGCCCTCAGTCATAGGTTCTGCAAAATTTACAGGAGAAAACTATATTCAAATATTCAAATTGTAAGGAGAAATTGTTCTCAGACTAAATTTGAGCTAGTACTCAGTTTCTCCTTGCCAGAAGGATGCTTAAAATGATTCAGTTAATGATACATAAGCAGGGTGGTCTATTCAAGTCCCCATAGAACTATGCCTCTCCCTTTACAAAGCAGGGGAACTGAGGCAAGAGACGCTGAGGCATGTCCTGCAGGGAAAAATACCCATCCTGCATTCTTCAGTGGACCACAGCGCTTCCCCAGGGAGGGGTTGAGCCTGCACATTTAATTAATAACTTATTATATTTTCTTTCTCTGCTTTCAAAAGACATTATTTCTAGACTGTGAAAAAGCACGGGAAATTTGCATTTAAATATAGAATGTTTTTCAGCAACAATAAGAATCCTGCTTTCTTCAGACTAAGATAGCCGCCTGTTTTTCCCTTTCTGAATCAAAGGGGCCACCGGATACTCATTGGAGACCTAGAGGAAAGCATCCCTCCCTCTCTAGCCCTGGGTGTAACAGTGAGACACTGCTCTAGGTTGGGACAAGTGGCCCCCCTTGAGAGCCAGTAGCCCACAGCAAGGAAATTTTCAAAAACTTAACTAATTTTGAGTTAAGTGAAAGACAGTTCAGGATAAATTAATAAAGTGATCAAGTAGCCTAGATTTTAAAATAAGATAAACATAAAGCTTAACATCAGTTTTCTCTGCATAAAGATTCTTTCCTTCTCTATTCTTTCAATAGAAGGTGTATGTCTTGCTGCCCAGCCTAACCTCTCCTTCCAACCTTCTGGACACTGCCTGATATGGTCTGGCTCTGTGTCCCCACCCAAATCTCATCTTGAATGGTAATCCAAATTGTAATTCCCACACATTAGGGAAGGGACCTCTTGGGAGGTGATTAGATCATGGAGGCAGTTCCCCCATGCTGTTCTGGTGACTGAGTGAGTTCTCAAGAGAGCTGATTGTTTTCTAAGGAGCTTTCCCCCCTTCACTCAGCACTTCTTGCTGCCATGTGAAGAAAGATGTGTTTGCTTTCCCTTCCACCATGATTGTAAGTTTCCTGGGACCTCCCCAGCTCTGTGGAACTGTAAGTCAATTAAAGCTCTTTCCATTATAAATCACCAGTCTCGGGTATTTCTTCAGAGCAGCATGAAAACAGAGTAATACACAACCCATCTCCACTGCTCCTCAGGGCTGGGCTTCAACTCTGCTCTTTCTGTTGCTCGTCAGCCTTTTCCCCTCTCTCAGCTCCTTTCCTCTCACCTTGAAAACTATATTCAAATTTTCCCAATCCACTGGTGAATTTAAAAAATACAGAATGAAGATCAACCACCTATTAGTTTGCCTTGGCCTTCTTCTTCTTCCTTCTTTCTGATTCTAGGAAAGCAGTCGGAAAACAGTAAACCCATCCTCCGTCCCCTAACTCCAAGCACTCTCCACCGCCCTCCACTTTCCTCTCTACATTTCATTACTCTACTTCTAAAAGTGCTACACTCTCCTCCCTGTTATGTTGAGTATTTCATTACAGCATAATCATCTCAAAGCCTTGGGTTAAGCTGACTCGAACACAGAAATAAAAGGTTAATAAGCACAGACATGAGAGCCGCTCTTATGTCTATCCACATGCACAATAAGTCATGCTGCAGCAGCCAAAACTGACAGAGAGAGGTGTTCTGCTGAGGCTGCCAGAACACACCTAAGGGGAAGCCCGGTGGCAAGGAAATCTGTTAGAATGACTGTATTAGTGGAAAATGGAATGCAAATGACAAGGTCTTAAAAAAAAAAAAGATGAAGTCAAGCACTCTCCGATGAACACAAGCCACTTTTGAAGGATGAAAGATCTTGAAGTGAAAAACGGTAATAACAATAATGCATCTTCAGGAATCAGTAAATGTAAGGGTAAGGTATGGGGTATCTCGCTAATCATCAGGTTGATCAGGATTCAAAAAGGAAAGATAAACATTGTTAGGCTCTAGAATTTGATGCAGTCTAAGGCTATCACAGGCAGGAATCTGATGGATTTCATCAATATAACCAAGCATTGAATAATACATTTCCCACACCACCTACTCATTTGCCCAAACATATAGGAAGTGTCATTGTCATTAACAGCTTACCTAAAATATTATATTGACTAAGAGAATGAATGAGGATTCCTCAGCCAACAAGATGTCCTACATTTCTGAGCAATATTTTCACATATTGCAAAACTAATTAACTTCAAATCCATTGTCTTGTCTCTTGTGTTCTAAATTAATGAGATTTTCATGCAGTCTATCGGAGTAACAGCTTCATGTCCCTCTGTCATTTTCTTAGATGCTCAGAGCCAAAAGATCTTCCAACTAGAAAAATTAAATAGACAATACTCTACTTTTGATCAAATGTTATATCCACACATCTAAATTTCAAAGCTTAGGGCAAAGTATGGAGTCGACATATGTGCCCTTCTTTAGTAAAGACACTTTGAATATGTCTGTCTTTGTCGGCACCGCACCCCTCTGCAGGCGCAGCCTCACCTGCCGTTCTTAGACTGTTTGCTTCCTCACTGGGCTCTCAGTCCCTCTGCCCACCCCACCCCGTAAATCACCACTCTTTAGCCAGGGCGCTCGCTGCTCAACAGAAAGTCATGTTTATTCCTCTGTGTCTCTTGTTAAAGTATTTCTCTGAGAGCAAGGAACAACCTCCTCAACATGGTTTACAAGGGTTTCCAGAATTTGACTCTTCCCTGTGTATCTCATCTGCCTCTCCAGGGGGCTGCACCCTCGGCCCAAGTGGGAGCCAGCCAGTGATTGGAACTCCCTACATTGCCAACCCTGTCTTCTTCTGCCTTCACCCAGGGCTCCTTCACAGGCAGTTTACCCATCTTCTGTGAAGTCTACCCAATCCTCCCTAGACTGTTACAGCTCCATTGACTGTTGTTCAGAGTAGCACACAATTCCACTGTTAGATTGATTTCTGAGGATTTATTGGCCTTTCTGCTTTCCCCAGTTGAGTGTAAGTTCCTGGGGTCATGAGCTCTGTTTCATTTATTTATTTGTTTTTTGTTTATTTTTTATTTTGAGATGGAGTCTCATGCTGTAGCCCAGACTGGAGTGCAGTAGCATGATCTTGGCTCACTGCAACCTTCGCCTCTGGCGTCCCAGTTCAAGCAATTCTCCTACCTCAGCTCCCAAGTAGCTGGGATTACAGGTAAAAGCCCCCATGCCCAGCTAATTTTTGTATTTTTTAGTTGAGACGGGGTTTTACCATGTTGGCCAGTCCGGTCTTGAACTCCTGACCTCATGATTCACCGCCTTGGCCTCCCAAAGTGCTGGGATTATAGGTGTGAAGCACGGCACCCTGCCTATTTATTTTACTCACTTATTTCTATGTGCTGTCACAATGAGCGTTTGGAAAATATCTGTTAAAGAAAGGAAATGGATGAAATGAAATGAATAAATGAATGGGTCTCTTATCACAGGACTAGAGCCAGCTCACTCATTAGACAAAGCCACTGAGACTACCAGCTTCATGGTCAGGCCCCTGAAAGTCATTTGGTACCTGCTGTCTTGTGTGGGTTGCCTTGCATGCACAATTAAAGCGAGTTGCCCCAAGTCCCCCAGTCGGCACAGAGGATGGGAAGAACGCACATCACACCCATTTTCCATAAGTTACAGATCACTCACCCCCTAAGCCTCTCATTCCCCTGTTAGTATTTCTGGCATAACAGGCTCTCCCAGATTTCATGAATGCCCCCTTACAAAGAGGGGACAAGAGACATAGGACAGCTGCTGGTGCTGGGCTGGTTCAGCCACCCTAGGTCACATTTACTGCCCCAGACACACAGGGACACCCTTTGCCTCTCCCTCCTCCCCAGAGGGCCAGGCTGTGATGGATAAGGACCTCCCTCTCTTGACACTGGCAGATTCCCAGTTCCCTTCAAGGGCCCAGAGGGAGAGGATGTGCAGGGACTGGATGCACCAGGAAATTCAATGAGCAGAAACCAGCCCAATGAGGCCATCTTCCAAAGGCAAATGACCTGAAACCTCAGCAACCCTCCCAGTAAGCCCAGGGATAAGAAGTGTGTCTTCTGGACTCAGAATCCCAATACATTTTTAAATAATTACTTGTCTCTGTGTGGGCAAGTTTGGAAACGAGCAAAAATTTCATAATGTGGACTCTTTTGAACTTTCTGATCTCAGATATATAATTCTGAACATTCTCAGAGCAGGTATCCAATCACATTAAACAGATGGAGCGTTTCCTGAGGTTGGATCTGTACACACTACCTGGGACCACCCTGTAACACTGTTCACAGCTATGACCGGGAGGAAAAGCGCATTTTGCCTACTTTGGGAGAGACGATTTCCCTAACTCATGTAATCGGATCTTTTCTGGAATACAGGCTTTATTCTCTGAACTTTAAGGATGAGAAAATGGAGCCTTGGGGGAATAAAATGACTCACCCAGAGTACCCAGCTGGTACCTTGGAACCTCGCCCTGCAGGCGCCAAAGCCTCTGTTTTTTCCACAGCCCTTCACTGTTTCTGCCAGGTGAGGGTAGCTAAGACTATTTTGAATGGGCTTGGGGGTCTTGGTATCAGGAAGTCCCTGTGGGTAACAATCTTACTTGGAAATAAGGCACCCACATTTTCTGAACCCCAAATCACAGCCCCGTCTGCCTGCTCTAAGTTAAAATATGAGAAGTGAGGACTGACCCCGTCCACCTCCACGCCTCCAGCCCTCACCCCCATCCCAACCTTGCTACCAAGATGAAGGCACCTCTCACCATTTCCAGTGTGAAACTTCCGTCTGGTTATGGGTAAGCAAAAAGTCATAGTATCTGACTAGCTGTGAAAAGTGCTCTCAGTGTCAATGACGGAGCTCTTCTGCCAGGTTAGGTGAACAGCAGAGGGAGGACGGAGAAAACATCAGACCTAGAGGGGGAGCAGACGCTCAGCTTCAGAGCCATGGTCCTCTGTTCTCACTTCCCCACTTATTATACACAGTATCTGACCTCCACTGCTTAGCACTCCTGTGCCCAGTTTCCACGTCCATAAAACAAAACTGCACCCCTGTTTCCGTTATCAGTATGGGTTTAAAGAAGAAAGTGTACATGAACATAGGAAGCACATACATGGAGTTCTTACCTTGGCCCAAAAGAAATGCTCCCATGCAGGATTTGTCCGGAATGGGATAACCTGCCTCCCCATGACATTCAGGGCGGAAGGGCTGGCTTTGCCCTGCACATGCTCAGTCTACGAACCCCACCCCTGGGCTATTTCAGAGGTCAAAGAAGCCGCAGTGAAGACAGATAAAGAAATTTAATTCTCGTCAAAGTTTTTCTAATGATGCCATTCACATAGGACAACCAAAAATCTGTCATCAAGAAAGGAGCCAGCATGTATTAGGGTTAAAAGCAGAGAACTGGGAGGCTAGCATAAGGAGCTGTAGTGATCTATGTGTGCGATGGACCACGACATGAAACTTAATGAGCAGCTTCAAAGTGCCGCTTAGAACATCTCTGTTACTCAGGGAGTCTTCTGCAATGTCCTATGACGCTCTTTTGTAAACTGTAGGAATGCTTTTTTTTTTTTTAATTTGGTTAGACCATTAGAACAAAAAGCTCTTTTGTCAAAAAAGAGAGGGGAGGAAGAGGACGGAGAAGAGAGGGAGGGAGAAGTGGAGAGGGAGAAGGGAGGGAAGAGGTGGAAGGAGAGGGAGGGAGAGAAATAAGCATAAGAGGGAGGAGGAAGAGAAAAAGGAGGAGGAGGAGAAAACTTGGCAGCGGAACCTCAAATGAATCAGACCCAGGTGGGGCTGCTGTGCTAGCTGCGGAGGGGGCCGGAGACCTGACTTTCTGCCTGTTTGAAGGGTCTTCTTTGCCAACCACCTCTTCCACCTCCTTCGAAGCCCCAGGAGAGGTGAGAGAGCAGTGCACTCAGTAAAGCCTGACCAACAGAACCCCTCTGAATGGCCTCACATGGCTTGGGAAGGCGTCCAGGACACAGACGTATTTCCATGCCCACCTCTCCCCTCTCCAGCCATACCAGCACCCACTCACACCATGAGCTCCATGACTCCACCCACTGCCATCCTCCGTGTCCATTTCCCAGGCTGTCTTCCTAAATCCATCTTCTTGTCTAAAACTCAAGAGCTGCTCATTTTCTGGGTGTGTCCTTCACCTTTCCTGAAAGTTGTGTCCTCTTCCTCTTAGCATGTGTGATTCCTGATTCCACAGGAGCAATATCACCATGGCACCGTCAGCCTGGCAGATCTGCCTCCCAGAGAGGTTATGAGCTCCCGAAGGAGGGGACTGTCTCTTTGCTTCTTTCATACTCATAACAGGCTTAGCACATAAGAAATCATCAATAAATTTTAAGTGAAGAATAAAGAAATTATCCTGGAGAATGAAAATTCAGTGAGTGTTCTACTAGCACATATAATAAAATCGCTATTTCATTCTACGAGAGTTACACAGCAAGAATTTGAAGGAGTGTTACAGAAAGAGCAGTTCTTCGGAGCAGACAAGCTTTGGTTCTCATTTTTTTAGTTGAGTGGCTTTGTACCTC
Organism: Cebus imitator; assembly: GCF_001604975.1. Taxonomy (NCBI): domain Eukaryota; kingdom Metazoa; phylum Chordata; class Mammalia; order Primates; family Cebidae; genus Cebus; species Cebus imitator. The sequence continues at coordinate 3,910,899 of NW_016107454.1, forward strand.
ACCTTCTCCACTTCATCTGTGAAACGCGGCTGAGGACGTACTCATTTTGCAGGTGGTCAGGTGACTTTGTGAGAGGGAAAGGGCCTGGCTCAGGGCAGCCCTCAGTGTGTCAGTTACCTGGGATGGCTGCAACAAAGTCCCAAATGCTGGGTGGCTTAAGCAGCAGAAATCTTTCCTCTCGTGGTTCCGGAGGCCAGACATCTGCAACCACCCGGGCCACGCTCCTTCTGAAAACCGTGGGTGAGAATCATTCCTTGCCACAGCCTAGCCTCTGATGGTGGCTGGAAATCCTTGACATGAGATATCTGAGGTCTGGAGAGGTTAAGTCACTTGCCAAGGGCAGCACAGCAGGGAATGGCCACACACCGGCTTGGAACCCGGGCTGTCTGGCCTCAGAATCTGGGTTCTTCGCACCACATTTTTATTGTC
>NW_016107454.1:3912436-3952921 GCF_001604975.1 Cebus imitator
TCTCCCTGGATGCCAGTGACCTCGCAGCCGCCTCTCCCTGATTTCCTGACTTTGCTGTCCCATGGCCCCTCTTGTCCTTCTGTGCTTCCATCTTCTCTTCTTAGAGAAGGACACAGCCCTGCTGGATTAGGGTCCACACTGATAGCCTCATGCTAACTAGTGACATCTACAAAGACCCTATGTCCAAATAAGGGCACAGTCACAGGTCCTAGGGGTTAGGGCCTCTGCATCTTTTTGAGGGGTACAATCAGCTGGGACACTCGGTGAAGGACCATAGAAACGTGACGTGAAGGACAGAGACTAAGGCCAGGCAGCTCGGGTTCCAAGCCAGCGTGAGCTCGCCCAGCTGCGCTGCCCTCAGCAAGCGGCTTGGTGTCCTCACGCCTCAAGCGTCTTATCTGTGATGTGGGAGTCAGAATCATACTAGCTCAGAGTATTGGAAGGATTTGTGAGTTTATAGTGGTAAAGAGCTTACAAAATGCCTGACACATGGAAAGTGCTACACAGATGTTATCTACCGTCATATTCCCAGTCGAAATACACTCTCCCGTGTTCACAGGTAGCCCTCTGCGGGAACATCAGATCCACGTGAGCATTGGCGAGGGTCTGTGTGTGCAGAGGGCAGGGAAGCCTGGTTGTGCACGCTTGTGAGTGAAAAGATGGAAAGAAAGATCATGGCAACAGAGCTTAAAGAAAGTGATTGAAAACATGAGGGACACACCAATGCCTTTTCTGGAGACCTCCAAAAAGGTGCACCTTGTCCCTCCAGCAAAGGCGCCGCATATGTTATAGCACCTGCAGGCAGGTAATGCCAGGTCTCTGAAGGTCCCACTGGGCCGTGGCAGCAGGTGGCCTTGACCTGGGTGGGCGCCTGGCTGTATACGCAGCGCAGCCCCAGAGCAGCACAGTGAGCGTGGTGACAAGGCTGCGTGAGAGGCAGGCCATCTGGGAAGCCTTGTGAGACCGAGAAAGTGAGGTCAGCAGCAAGTTTCTTTTCATGTATTTCTTTCTGTTCAGAGCTGATAGTCACGCTTTTCACATTATAAATAACTATCCCAGCAATATTTTACTTAAAGATCTGAATGGAGCGTGTAGAGAAAAGAACAATGGTCAGTGCACTTTGGGCCAAGGTTCCTGTTCTGCACCATCTAGAGATGGTTTATCACTGCTCATCAGACCCATCTCCCTGGGACCGACATTCTCAGGGGGCTAAGCCCATGTGCGACAGCAGAGGCTGCAAGGCCACTTCTCCATGTCTTTGCCCTGGCTGGTGTCACTCTGCACAGGCTGCAGGGGACAACAAAACCCCCAGAGGGAGAGTCTGCAGAGAGCGACTTGGCCAAGCCAGCTGGCATAGACCACACACTGGACAGAAGGTCGCGGACTAGGAAATCAGTGCCAACTGCCCCAGGGCTGTGCTGTTGGTGACCAGTTGAGAAGGGACAGTCACCAAGAGTGGAGATGCATGGCCTCCTTGGAGCTTTCTTGGCACCTCCCTGGAGAAAGCCAGCCTCAATGCCTGGGACTAACCTCAGGGCAAGGTGGGTGCTCCTTCTGCATTTGCCACGTGACCGATGGGACTATTGTGTGCTCACCTGTTCCTTTAATCAGCCCAGAGCATTGTTGAGAAACAGGATCCCTGCCACGTCCTGGGGACAAGTGCCGAAGGAAACTCTAGATCCAAGAGAGAGCCACAAGATTCCAGAATACAGGGGCTTGGAGAGAGGCGAGCAGAGCCTGCACAGAGGAGAGACCCAGACTCTGCCTGAAAACGGCAAGGAGGGTCCCTGAAGGGAAAGATCTTTGAACCAGGCCCTAACGATGCAGAGAAACCTGCCAGGTCAGTGCAAGCCCAGGCGCTGGCTGGGAACAGACAGAGGTAGACAGAAGGCATCCCCAGAGGTGTGAATGATGAGAGCCTATGTGTCCAGAAAGCCCATGTCAATTAAAGCAGAAACCGTGAAGAAAGATCATGCTCATGGACTTTAACTTCAGCCTTCTAAGCGGTGTGTGTGTGTGGAGTGTGTGTGTGTGTCTGTCTGTTTACACAGTACATGCAGTGATGTGTTGGTAAATGTTTACAGCTGGCTGGGGCTGGAAGAACCCTCCTTTGTCACATTTGCTCCCTGCTGTGGGGTAAAGGCTCCAGGTGCCAGGTCAGGAGCCAGGAAGTGCTTGGTGGCCTTGCACCAGCACAAGCCACCCCTTTCGAGATGGACGGATGGATGCAGCATTTGAATTATTTTTTAAAGGTATATTCTTATGTAGAACCTATCGATCTTTGAACCTGTCAATTTTCTTCAAGTGTGAATCTACTTTTTGTGCATTGTATCGTTTTTCATTCTCTGCTTCTCTTTCCTAAGTGGGATGAGAATTTCAAGATGCTTGTGAAACAATCTTAATGCCGGATTCTTTTAATTTTTGCCATTTCCCCTCCTGTACAGTTAATCGTTCCCATATCAGATTCAACATTTATTTTAGTTACTTCCTTGTATTCAGTTCAAAGGATTCAAATTAGTTTTTATAAAAAGAGCTCAGGGCTTTGGGTGAAACAGGCAGATTGAACATCCTTACCCTCCTAAAATCCCATTAAAATGACAACAAAGAGATGAAACTAGAAGGCAGAGACTTTAAAGGACCAAGGGAACAGGAGAGAAGACCACGTCAGAAAGAGAGAAAAGCTTAGAGGCTGAGAAGCATCAACAAGCGGCCCCTGACTCAGCAAAGCAGGAAACCTGAGACCCCCACAGAGAGAAAGCAGGGCCAGGGCCCACCCCTGAGGAGGCTCCTGGACTTAAAGCCCCGGTGGGCAATGACAGCAGAGAGGCAGGTGAGCTGGGAATTTATAGAAGCAGCAGTAAGGCTCCCAGTGTCTTCCTCCAACCTCAGCTATGGGGAGCTACCCTCCCCCCCAACTTTTGAAAAGATGGGGGTCGCTCCAGAGATGCTGAACAAAAGGAGCCTGGAGCCAGGACAGCAGCCACACTAAGCAGAGGGCACCATATACAAAATGGGAGGAGCCCGTGACAGTCTGCCCACAGAGCAAGGGGCCCGGCCATCCGTGCTCTGATGCAGAGATCAGGCAGCAGACGGAGGACGCTTCTATGGACAAAACATCTAGGTTCCTGCCCAGTCCCCACCAGCAGCACAAAAAAACCCCACTGCATCCACACAGCCATCCTGAGAGCTGCCGTCTGCTTGCTTTACCCAACACTTACATGTGATTAGGCGTGTAAGGAGCGCTGACCACTACAGGGGAGCCTCTCAGATGGAAGGGAGGGAGAGAGGCAGGGAGGAGGGGAGGATAGGAGGGAAGGAGGGAGGAGAGAGGAGAGGAGGGAGGGAGGGAGGAGAGAGGAGAGGAGGGAGGGAGGGAGGAGAGAGGAGAGGAGGGAGAGAGGGAGGAGGGAGAGAGGAGAGGAGGGAGAGGAAAAGAGAGGGAGGGAGAAAGGGAGGAAAAAGGAAGAAAGGGAGGGAGGGAGGGAGGGAGGAGGGCAGGGAGGCAGGATTATTCTCCTATGCCTTATTTAACAAATGACTACTAACTTGGTCACTTAAAACAACAGAAACAAATTATCTTGCTGTTTTGGAGGCCAGAATCCGACTCCCATGCAAGGTTCTAGGGGAGAATCCATGTCTCAATTCTTCCAGCTGTGGTGGTTCAGGATGTTCCGTGGCTTCCGGCCCTCACCTCCATGTGGCCTCCCCCTTGCTCTCCAGGCACCTGCTGAGGGCATTACCATTGGATTTAGGACCCACCCTAATAATCCAGGATGATCTTCTGTTGAGATCCCAGACCCCATGTCTGCATATTCCGCTTTTCCAAATACGGTGACAGGTTCTGGGGGTGACAGCTCAAACTTACATTTCTGAAAGCCACCTTTCAATCCACGCAAAAGAAGCAAGGAGAGACAGAAAGAAGAAAAAAGTGGAAAAAGGGAACCTTAAAAAAATGAGAGAATGAAGACAAGAAATATATCTTTTTAAAAGGACAGAATGATGGTCATAAATATCCCCTGTTAGAGAAGAGACAGCAAAACAGATGCTGCATCCACAGAGGAAGAGGCTGGTGGGGAGAAGAGCAGGTGCTCACCACGTTCAAGCAGCGTCCCTCACGGTGGCAGGAACCAGTCACAACCCATCCATTTGTCCTTAAACAAAATGTTCAACCTGCACACAATGGAATAGTATTCAGCCACAAAAAGAGAGGAAATTCTGATACCTGTTACAATACGAATGAACCTGGATGACATTATGCTAAGCGAAGCAAACCACTCACAGCAAGACAATTGCTCTATGACTACACTTACCTGATGTAAATTCACAGAGACAGAAAGTGGAATGGTGGCCGCCCAGACTGGGGATAGAGAGCGGACAGGGAGTTGGTGCTTAACGAGAACAGAGTTTCAGTTTTGCAAGATGAAAAGAGTTCTGGGAGTTGGCTGCCCAGCGCCGTGAATGTTCTTAACACAACTGAATTTAACACAAAGTCTTAAGACGGTGAATTTTTCATATGTGTTTTACCACAATTAAAGTTCATTTAAAAATGACAGGGGACATTCAGAGAGCAACTGAACCTTCGGACACTAAATGTATGGTAGCCGAAACTGAAAATGTAGCGATAACATGTTCTCAGGCTGAAATGAGTTTGTTTTCACAGAAAATGGTGACATCTTGCGTGGAGCCCCAACGCCTGCTCCAGAACCTGCCTGTCAGCCCCACGTCTCAGCTCTACAGGACACACATGTCGTCCGGGCTGCGTCACACACTGCCCAAAGGAAGAATATTTGGAAAACTAGAAGTACAGAATTTCCATCACAGAAAATACAAACTGGCTAGGTTAAGTATCTCACTGTGGTTTTGATTTGCATTTCTCTAATGATCCGAGTTTATTAAAAAGTCAGAAATTAACAGCTGGCTGGTGAGGTTGTGGGAAAAAGGAGCACTTAGACATTGCTGGTGGGAGTGTAAATTCTTTCAACCATCGTGGGACACACTGTGATGATTCCTCAAAGACCTAAAAGCAGGTATACCATTAGACCCAGCAACCCCATCACTGAATATATACCCAAAAGACTATAAATCATTGTATCATAAAGCCACGTGCACCATATGTTCACTGCAGCACTAGCCACACTAGCAAAGACATGGGATTAACCTAAATATCCATCAGTGGTGGACTGGATAAAGAAAAGGTGTTACATATACACCACAGAATACTATGCAGCCATAAAAACAGAACAAGATCATGTCCTCTGCAGGAACATGGATGCCGCTGGCAACCATTATCCTTAGCAAACTAACACAGGAACAGAAAACCAAACGCTGCATGTTTTCACTCATAAGTGGGAGGTAAATGATGAGAACACATGAACAGATAGAGAGCAACTGCACACACTGGGGCCCGTCAGAGGGTGGAGGATGGAGAGTGGGAGGAGGGAAAGGATCAGCAAAAATAACCAGTGAGTATTGGGCTTAATTCCTGAGTGATAAAATGATCCGTAAAACAAGCCCTCATTACACAAGCTTACCTGTATAGCAAACCTGAACATGTACCCCTGAACCTAAAATAAGAGTCAGACTTAAAAAAATACAAACTGACATATATTGCATGACAATAGGCTGAGAAATGAACTCAAGACATCAGAAAGATCCTGAGAAAGGGCGCAACCACAGACCACTTCAACTTCAAATATCTCTTCCCATTTTCTCCATCATAAACTTGGACTCGTCAAACCATGTCTCTTAATTTTGGTGTAGAAACCGTGGACTCAAGACGTAGATACAAGTGAATCAAAGAACTTACTTTGGAATGGAATGAGCTTCAGAGTCATTACATCCAACAGGTGGACCTCTCAGGAGAGGAAATGACCCACAGGAAGTGACGTTTCTGAAGAAATGAATGATGGAGCCCAAGCTCTCATTCTGGGGCCCACACATATTTCTGAATTCTGATATGGAAAAGTTTCCTTTAAATGCTGGATATTTCATGCAAAAGGCAGTGAGGAAAGATAAGACTCTGAAGGTAGACTTCAAATTCTGCCCTTTGAGACTCAAATAGTTATTTTAACTTTTTTCCAAAATTATATTCTTTGACCTTTTCACGAGTCTAAGAAAATGACAAGCTGACACACACATAGTGTGTGCATGGTGGGTTCTGCCTGCCAAGAGGAAGGAGAATACAATATTAAATAATAACAATGGCACCACACGTGGATAATGCCATTGGAGGGTATGTTAACCTGGGCAGGTAATCGCTGTCATCTATTGGACAAATATTTCAGATGTGTCTGCCAAGACCAGCAGTTTCCTAACAATTCTTAAAGTAAATTTAGAAAGTAGATACTAATATTAGCATTAGAGATCCAAAGCTAATCTACATCACCTTTGCACAAACATGGAAAACGGCAATTAGACAGGTGAAGTAATTTGCTAGCTTCCCCCCAGCTGGTAAAAGGCAGAGACGAGATTCCTTGCAGATTTTTCTGAATTCGTTTCATCTGATGCTCTCTCACTTCCAAGTGTGTTTCTCCTGCAAAGTCTGGCTCTTTCAAGCTTGTGGGCTTCAGCCTGGCCTCAAGGAAATGAGAATTTATTCCAACACAAATATTATGTGCACAATTTTACTACATTGGTGTGCAAACCTTCACACCCTTGGAGCATTTAAATCATAGCTCAGGAGAGTAGAGATAAGAGAGAGAGAGAAAGAGAGAGATGAACTCATTGACATTCTGGTTTTTGTTTTGTTTTGTTTTTTTGTGGTTTTTTTTAGCAAAAAGAAAGCAAAGATCCCCTCCATCTGAAAGTGTCATATGCCATATCAATTTCTCGGTATGCTTGCTCTCCTCACCCACCCTGCCTGGATTTGGACACCTGTCCAACCCAGGAAGGCAACCTGTGGTCTGCCAGCTGGGGCAGGCAGGCACTGCACATGTCTTGAACCTCCGCCAGGCCTGGAAGCTCTACACAGGCACACAGGTGCCGCCATCACCCTCTGCTACATGAGTTCCTTTCACAGGGAATGGGCTGGCTGCCCCATGAGGGTGTGTTTACCTGCTCCTGGCAGTGCCAAGACTAACCACGGCTGCTTCCACTGGCTTGTCTTGTCCTTGACACCTCTCCTGCACCTCTGTTCTATTCCCTGGCTTGCAAGGAGGATCTGGAAACCAGGAGGCAGGGCACACACTGGGTCTGTCGTGCTCACTGTTCATCAGCGCAGAAGCACAGTGAGGCCTGGTGCTGTGGCTGGAGCACATGCATTTGGGGGCTGTCAGTGGGAGGAAGATCTCAGATGTCAGAGCTGGAGGCACCGGGGAGAGCCCTGCTTCTGGTGTTGAAGATATTGTTGTCCTTGCAGCTCTAAGATATAAAACAGGTAAAGCAGAGAGCTGTGCAGGTGGGTCGGAGCAGAGAACTCGATCTCTGCCAGCACGGAGTCCTTCTTCTTTACAATGACCCCAAGTGACCTCTGCAGAGCAGAGTCTGAAACACTAGATTTGATGGAGTCTCTTCATTTTTCTTATGAGAAAATAGACCCATAAGAGAAAAGGCAAACGCAGGAGCCCACAGTGACTTTTAGCACTGGCTTGCCTCTGCAGCAGTCTCTGGATTCCTATTCCCAGGCTTTTTCTGCTATCCTCTCTCACCCAGAAGAGATTTAGCAAGAGGCAGCCCACTCACCAGGTCAACTGCTGCCCACTCGGGCAGACCCTTCAGGTCCCACTTCTCTCCTCAGCCCCACTTGCCTCTTGCCGGGCTGTGTTTTAGTGTGTGTCAATTTACATTTAGATGGAGAACACGGTCCATTTGCTAAGGTACATTTTGGTAAGTGACAAATTCCAGAATGGCAATGTATTAGTTACAACCAATTAGGAGGAAATTATCACTGTAAAGTGCCTGTATCTACCGCACCGGGACAGAAGCCAACATGCAACATTTATGAGTCTTACCTCATCAGGCTCAGTAGATGGTGACGAGGTTTAAATCCAATTCGGAAAAATATTTAATGTAAAGACTGAACCTTTAGGACTATAAATCCCAGTTAGTGGACTGAAAAGAGGTTACTCCACGTATCCATGCATCATCCAGCCCCTCCTCCCACCTTCACTGGCAGGAACAGGGACCAGAAAACCTCAGCGTTCTGAAGACACACAACTTGTGTTCAGGTCTTGCTTCTGTGAAACCAATTTTAAGATGTGTGATCTCAAGATCATCCTTTCTCTTACATATAAAGTAGGAGTAAAAGCACATACCTTGCAGAGTTCTGGGATTTAAAATGGGTAAAGTTTCTAGAAAGTTTTCTCAACACATGGTAACTTTTCACTGAATAGCAACGGTTATCTTTATGCTAGCCTACATGTTAGGGATGCTGCTCAATACAAATTAAAGCCAATATGTGTCATTGCAGCAAGTATTTAGTGCCATGTACTTGTCAAACATGCTACTGCAGCTTCAGTAGATTTCAAATGCAAAGTGCAGCTCTTGCCATCAAAATGACTCATGAGAGGCAGGAGAAGAAAACAATTAACATATATTTTAACACTAAACTAATTTCAGATGGATTACAAAGTAGAAGCAAAAAGCAAAATCATGAACTAGAAGAAAATTAAGACATAAAAGGCATCTTGCAATTGGGAAAACTTTCTAAACAAAGCATGAAAGTCAGAAGTCATTCATTAGGGAAAAGGTTAATACATTTCAATACTTAAAAAAATGTAACACTTCTTCAGAAAAAAAATAATAACATAAAGCTGCACTTGGAAAATGTGTACGATGCATAAGACACAGGACCTATATGTAAATATGTAAAGAAATCTCTACAAATCGATATTCTAGAAGGACACTGACCCAGAAAGGTAATCAGCAGAATATGTGTGGAGACAGAAGACATACAAAAGGCTTAGAAATAGAAACTAACGTACAGACTCATTTATGTTAAAAAATACAAATTAAAACAGGGCTACGAGATTGTTTGCTTATATGATTCACAAAAATTAAAACAGAAGAACATTTTACACTGCTGGTGTGACTAAGTTAATGTAAGTTTTTTTGGATACCAAAGTGATCGATTGTGAACAAATTAAAGATGAGTGAAATGAATGTATTCTTTGACTCAGTGGCTGCTTTATCATGCATTTATCTTACAGATACGCTCATAGGGATACGAAAATACGTGTATGCACACACAGGCACACATACACACATGCTGGTGTTCATTGGAACCACTGATGGTTCTACCTAATAGCTGGAATCAGCAGTCACGAATCCACCCAACAAATCCAGACTGAGTTATACAAGGGAACACTACACAGATGTCAAAACAGGTGAAGCAGCTATATTTTCATCTGAAGGGAAAAAACCCAAATGCATATATTTTCAAAGCTATTTTTTTTAAGTGAAAACCAAGGTATAGAAAAAAATTTGCACTGTAAGCTGCCATGTGCTTTAGTAATAAACTAAAAATAGAATTACATCGTGACTTCACTCATGGCCATTTTCTGTAAGCGCATGCAAGGAACAGTGCCTATCAGCCCCGGGAATGGGGACCCAACGTTCAGGCAGAGGGAGGCTCGCTATTCACCACACGCTTTTTACACTGTCTTTTCATTTTTAGCCTGTAGATGCATTATCGCACAAGACGACACAACATTTCTAAAAGCATGAATAGACGTGAAACAAAGGCCAACAAAGGTCAAACTGTGGCAGATTCAGTCCCCTGCACGCTGGGAGGAAGGAAGGCTGAGTGGGCCCAGGAGACTGAGGAAGAGTCCATTTCAGAAGCCAGACTTGATCAGGGACTTGAAAGAACATGAGGCAGGAGTGGGAGAAGCCGGGCAGCCCAGGTGGGGATGCGGGGACAGTGAGAGGCGCAGGCCTGAGGGGCAAGACCCTGAGTGTCCCTGGGGAGCAAAGGAGCCCAGGCAGCAGGAAGCCTGGTTGGCTGAGTGGGGAGACTGCAAGTCACAGAGAGAAATAACGAAAAGGCCCCCGGGGGAGCGGCGAGGCAGCCAGGCTGTTCCTAGGATTGCCCCCTGTATTAGTCCGGGTTCTCTAGAGGGACAGAACGAATAGGATACATGTATTTGTGAAGGGGAGTTTATTAAGGAGAATTGACTCACATGATCACAAGGTGAGGTCCCACAGTAAGTCACCTGCAAGCTGAGGAGCAAGGAAGCCAGTCTGGGCCCCAAGATGAACAACTTGGAGTCCGATGTTCAAGAACAGGAAGTATCCAGCATGGGAGAAAGATGGAGGCCAAAAGATTCAGCCAGTCTAGTCTTTCCACATTCTTCTGCCTGCTTTTATTCTGGCTGCGCTGGCAGCTGATTAGATGGTGCCCACCCAGATTAAGGGGTGTCGGCCTCTCCCAGTCCATTGATTCAAACGTTAATCTCCTTTGGCAACACCCTCACAGGCACACCCAGAACAATACTTTGCACCCTTCAGTCTCATCAGGTTGACACTCACTGTTAACCATCACACCCCGGGAGCTGAGAGGGGAGTGGATGGCTTGGTGGGTCCTGGCTACAGCTGTAAGACGGATGCCACTGAGAAGGCAGCAGAAGGGAGAGAGAGTGAAAGGCAAACCCAAGAGTCATTCCAGAGGGAGGTGATCAGGATGGTGAGGACTCAGACTCACAATGGATTGTGAGAGCCCATGGACACAGGGACTGAGGCCTCGGGAGAACCAGGTCCAGAGACTAGATGAGGAAATGACGTCAGACATGTCAGAGCCGGGCTGGAAGCGGCCAGCAGTGCTGAGGAAAGAGCTCTGCAGCAGCAGTTGGAGGAAGCATGGGTGCTCTCATCCAGAGAAAAGAGAAAGTCTCAGAACCACAGGAGCTGCCTCCAGAAGTCACCCAGGAGAGGGAAACCACAGTTTTCCCCATGCCCCTCCAGAGAGGTGATTGGAACCAGGGAGGGGAAAGAGGCCAGAGCGTTCGCAGCATGAGCACCAGGCTCCTGGGGGCAAACTGGGAAGGCATAGAGGCCACCTCGAGGTGGACTGCTGCAGAGGAAATACCAGCTCCCGTGGGACAGTTCCTTCTTGACCTGGGCTCCTGGGAACCTGAGAGAAGGCAGGGCTGACGGAACAGTTTGGAGTCACTCAGCAGAGGTGACCAGAAGCACCAGGAGAGTAGCTGGGTCCCTGAGGCATGGGGAGCCCAGAGCCCGCCCGCATACTCCCTCAGCTCCAGAGAAGACAGAGCCCATAGGCAGGCCCTCCCTCTTCCCTCATCTCCTGCAGGCCTCGAGGAGCCAAGATGTATCCTTCGTGAGCTCTCTGTGTAGCTAGACCCCGACTTTTCCCTTCCACATGCACAGGCACATCCACCGTTAACTAATGCAGTGGAATTTCAGATGTGAAATCTGTCTTAAGAGAAGGAAGAACAAGAGACAGGTGAAATCAAAATGCAATTTGATTTAAGGGATTGGAACAAGACTTTTCTATACTGGCTGAAAACTCACCTCATAAAATTATCGTCGCTGGATGTGAGAGCTGAAAGGGAACATACAAACCTTTTATTGAAAGGCAGTGGAGTGCAGAATTTAAAAGCCTGGCTTTGAACACCACCAGCAAGTTACTTAATCTCCTTCCATCTCAGCTTCCTGATCAGTAAGGCCAGGGGGAAGAGCATTACCTACCTTACAGGGCTGTCCTCATCATTAAACACGCTGCTATTTGTCATGTGCTTAGAACTATGACTAACAGGAATTAAGAGCTATAGAAATATCGCTTATATTAACACACTTTTCCATCAATCCTTCTACAAATGAGAAAATAGCAGAGGAGTGCAGTAAACAGTTTCTTCACGTTTACTGTGCGAACTAATTACCTGCCTGGTCCTGGAACGCTGGGCTCCAGATTTTCCCCTGTAGGGGAGAACAGGCCCCCTCAAAGCACCTGCAGCTGAAACCAAGGCCCCCACCCTATCCCACCCGGAGCCATCACTGCCTGGTCTCATGCTAACGTCTCTTTCTTAAGAATTTCCACCAGAAAAACAGAGGAAGCTGCCCTGTCTCTAAGTCTAGCCTGCCGCGGCTGCTGATAGTACTTGTAGTCCATATGCATCTCCAAACTGGCCCCCACTGCTGGAATTTGGAGATTGTTTTGGCAAAAGGTAAAAGGCCAGAATGTCAAGTTATCTCTAACCTGTAATCCAGAGTGGAGAATATGCCCAAGGAAGTACCCCCTGCCTGCACCGTATGCCACCAAAGCCGTGTATCACAGCTTACTTAACATTTCCCTAATTTGTTTTATTCCAAATTTTGCTCTCATAAATAAGGCTGGGATAAATATTTTTGTTTTATTTACTTTTATTGCAGTTCTAATTGTGTCTTTGGGGGCTACAATTTTCATGTCAAAAGGTAAATTTTTAAAATTCCTGATGTATTTTCCCAAGTGGCCTTCCATAAGATTTGTAACCTTTTATGTTCCCCTGGCAGGGGTTGCTGTCTCACAGACTCTTCTCAGCAAGCAAACATGATGTTTCCTATAAACCTTTGTTAATTTTGATGAATGGAAAGTACATCCTGTTATTTTTAAGTCAGGAGAATTCCGGCAGTTTTCTTCCCATCAAATATCATTTAACTTTCCATCAAGGAAGGAAGGAAGGAAGGAAGAGAGGGAGGGAGGGAGGGAGGGAGTGAAAGGAAGGAGAGAGGTAGAAGAAACAGATAATATGTCTCCCACTCAACTACTTCATGGGCTTGTTGCTACAATAAAATGAGATAATATATTTTAAATGTTAAAGAGTGCTACATAAATGTCAAGTAGGGAAAAAAATGAATTCCACAGTACTGACTTCCAGTGAGCACTTATGAATCCTATTAATTAAAAAGGCTTGGACAACTTCATGACATTTAACTGCACTATAGATAATTCACTTATATGGTCCCCGAGAATCTGAGCTGTTCTGGGAAATATGATAAAAATGTGCAATATCTGCCAGGAAGATTGCAGTGTTTTGAGAGAAACTACTTTAAGCCAAAAGCATTCTTGGTCTGGGTCTTCGAGAGCCAGCCGGTGAGATTCGCATTGCACACAGCACACACCAGCTCGGCCACTTCCTGATGCTCAGACCGGGCTTTTCTTCAGGGGATGGGGTTTACGTTGATGCCATTGCGTTTCCCTGTTCTCAGGGAGCCCAGCTGGATCTGCAGCAGCTAGCTCCTCACATTTAGGGTTCAGAGTGGGCTCTTTAAATGTTTTGTTGACGCTGTAAACAATTGTGCCAATATTGCTGCTTTAACTCTGCCAACCCCCGGCTGGCTTTGTCACTTCCATCGGTACCCAAACATCTCCAGCAAAGCAGCTTTCTCCCACCACCCAATATAAAATCTCAACTCTGTCCCTCAGATACTCCTATCCCCTCACAAACTTGACTTGCCTGTGACATTTACACCACCTGATGTCCTATGCATTTTTTTTCAGGTAATTGTAACTTTATTAATTCTAAAAGCATTTAGATACCTTTGAATTAAAAAAACACAACTTTTAAAATTTATACATACATACATATATATATATATATGTATATTTGAGACAGAGTCTCACTCCATTGCTCAGGCTGGAATGCTGTGGTGTGATCTTAGCTCACTGCAACCTCCATCTCCTGGGTTCAAGCAATTCTGTCTCAGCCTTCCCAGTAGCTGAGATTACAAGCACCCACCACCATGTCTGGTTAATTTTTGTATTTTTAGTAAAGACAGGATTTCACCTTGTTGGCCAGGCTGGTCTTGAACTCCTGACCTCAAATAATCCACTTGTCCACAGCCTCCCAAAGTGCTGGGATTACAGGCATGAACCACCGCACCCAGCCTAAGATATGCTTTTATCATAGAATTACAACTTTTTAGAGTTAAAAAATGTACATTTAGACACATCAAATGAAGCATTTATGTGGCCAACAAACATTTTTAAAGAGCTGATCATCACTAGTCATTAGAGAAATACAAATCAAAACCACAATGAGATACCATCTCATGCCAGTCAGAATAGTGATTATTAAAAAGTCAGAAAACAACAGATGCTGGAGAGGAGGTAGAGAAATACGAAAACCTTTACACTCTTGGTGGGAGTGTAAATTAGTTCAACCATTGTGGAAGACAATATGGTGATTCCTCAAGGATCTAGAACTAGAAATACCATTTGACCCACCAACCCCATTGCTGGGTATATGCCCAAAGGATTACAAATCATTCTACTATGAAGATACATTTATTTGTTTATTGTCTGTCTCTTTCCCTGAGGATGAAAACTGTGTGAGGACAGAAAATTTGTCTATGTTAGTTTAGGCCCTGTGTGTTCCCAGAAGCTGTTAGAGTGACTGGCTGTTAGAAGATACTCAGCAAACGCATAAGTGAGACTGTAACTATGGGATGAAAGTTCTTCTAGAAAGGCCACAGAGAATGGTGGAAAGAACAAGGTTCTACCAGCGGAAGAAGGAATTCCGGTCTCTGCTCCTTATTAATTGGGACCTTCAGTAGAGTCATAGAACTTCTGCTTCTCTGAAAAGTGATGTGAAATCTTGTGACTTTATACCTGGGAAAAACTGAAATGACTTATAAAGGACCCATTAGTGAACAACAAAGAGCTCCACGAATATAGCACTCCACATGCTTGGGGTTCTGTCTCTCCGTTTCTGTTTCTGTTTTGGTTTTTGACAGAACCATCAGTAGAGATGGGCTCTGCATCCCCTGAGGTATCACAGGGCAGTGAATGGGACCTTCCCTGGTCCCAGAGTCAAGTAGGAAAAATGCGAATTGAAAAACATGGCTCCAGAGTCAGACAGACATGAGCTGGATTCCAGGACCCATGGGTAATTAGCCACATGACCTGGGGCTGGTTACACAGAGTCAAGGTAGCAGATGATGCTTGTTTGATGGGAACAATATGCACAATGATGTGTATGAAACTCTTAGCAGATGCTTAGTGCTAATCTTTTCCTTGAGTAGAGTGGTTACTATTTCCAAGGGAGATGCATTCTCCATTGGAAAAGTACTTGGTTTTTAACCACAAAAAGAAAGAGGCCTTCTTCAAAGTTTTAACTCATAAGATAGTGTCACTTATGTCAGGTGATAGGGAAAATGCTTCAGCTGATGCTATCTAGTGGCAATAATGCAGTCCTTATCTCTCAGCTTTTGTCTACTACTAAAATTAAGTAATAAACCACCATTGCTCTTTGGGGGAGAACACTTACCATCAGCATGCTTAAAGTCGGGTAAATCCGCTCTGCATTGGGACAGCCTCTCGTGTGGAAAGCCATGTTTATGTTTATCTGATGTCATCTCCTGCAGCTGGGAAGTCTCAGTTTTCCAACTTTCAATGTAACCAGCAGTGAATATTAATAGGTGTGCTTCTCTTTGAAGTCAGAAAATGCATAAAAATCTGGATGTTCTCAACAAGACAGCAGGAAGGAGAAGGAGATTGACCTTAACTTGGAGCTTTTTCTGGCCAGGGCTGAGATAGCTCTTTTTCATTACCATATCTAATTTTATTCTCACAGGAGACCTTTGAGATAGCTGATGACATTTTAGTTTCGTAAATGAGAAAATGAAGTCTTGTGGCAATTAAGTAATGTCCACAGTCACACAGCTAAAAGAGCCCCAATCTGAATCCCAGTCAAGTCTGACTGACACTGTGCAACATTTGTACCTTCATGTGAGAAATATTTATTGAGCGTCTATGTAAAAGTCATTGTGGTTTTGCCGTTAAAAGTAACGACTAATCAAGACCATCCTGGACAACATGGTGAAACCCTATCTCTACTAAAAATACAAAAAAATTAGCTGGGCATAGTGGCATGCACCTGTAGTCCCAGCTACTCGGGAGGCTGAAGCAGGAGAATTGCTTGAACCTGGGAGGCGGAGGTTGCCAGTGAGCCGAGGTCACGTCACTGCACTCCAGCCTGGCGCCTGGTGATGGAATGAGACTCTGTCTCAAAAAAAATAAAAAAGTAATGACTAAACACTGCAATGACTTTTGCACCAACCTAATATATACCAGGCATTTTTCCAAACACTGAGATGACAGTGATGAGCAAAACAAAGTCTCTGCCTTCGTGGAGTGCAGTTCAGGAGTACAAATCAACACACATATTACAGATATAGATATGGTTATAGATATGCACGTGGGTACAGAGCTATGCACATAGATACAGGCATATTTAGAGACAGAGATGCAGTTATGATGATGGATGTGGCACAGACGTAGGCATGGGCATGGACATAGACACAGCTAGAGGCAGGTATTAACAGTAAAAAGGTAGAGCCAAGGGGAAAAAAATGATGCAAGGCACTATTTGAGACTGAGTAGTGGAGAAGGCCCCTTGTAAGAGTAATGCTAAATAGAGATCTGAACAAAGCCCTGAACGAAGCCCTAAGCATGATGAGCAGGTGGGTGAGTTGATCTTTGTTTGGTAGGGATGGTATTGGGTGCTGCTCAAAGAATAGACTGTAGGGGGCGGCAGAGCACTGTGTCAGCAGGAAGACGGAGGAAATCACTGCAGTTCATTCCTGTGGGAAATGCAGGGCGCTGGACTGAGGGAGTGATAGAAATGGTCATTCCCTGGTCACCACACAGGTCACTTCAATTTCCCTAGGGAAGGTAAAGGGGCCTCTTTTTACAAAAGACTGATTTACTTGAAGGTTTTGTGGGAACAAACGCGTTATGGAACACATTATATACCAATACCATTCTTTCCCAAGTTATAAGAATAGTAACAGCATGGCATAAAAACGGCATATCTT
This sequence comes from Cebus imitator, assembly GCF_001604975.1. Lineage (NCBI taxonomy): Eukaryota > Metazoa > Chordata > Mammalia > Primates > Cebidae > Cebus > Cebus imitator. The sequence continues at coordinate 3,929,189 of NW_016107454.1, forward strand.
GTGTTACGATCCTGTTAAAAATGCTAGAGCATTTAGGACTATAAGTGACTTCCATTTGTTATGCAGTGAAAGTCCTGGTCCACTAGAAAGGGGCTCTTGGCCCTCCTCAGAGCTGACCTTCTTATTTTGCAAATAAAAAAACTAAAGTCCAGAGATGAATAATTTATCAAAGGCCACAAACTCAGTTAGAAGTGATACCTACACCTGCTTGCATCCAGAAGTTTCTTCATTCATTACTTCGAATTTATACACATAGACGAGGAGGAATTAATATTTTTGTAAATTAATAAAATGACCACAGTTCTGCCCAAATTTCACCTTATAAATGTATCTCCAAATTCCCTAACCCTAACCCTAATTTTTAATGCAAGCCATCTTCAGGAAGAAATAGTGTAGAGATACTAATCTACTGATAGAAATTTTTTTAATTACAACTTCAGAATGAAGATCTTGAGTGTTTGTTTTCTTCAATTAAAACACAGAAAATAATCTTTTCAATCTCAAAGTTAAGCATAAATGCATTAGGTTTGGAAAAGCTTACAGACCAGGTTCAGCCAAAAGGGTAATTTGATAGCTCCCTTGAAAGTCTTCTTATTTTAGAGAAACGGGCACACCCTCAATTATGGCAAAATAAGCACAGCCATTAATGTCATGCATGTTAATAAAAATTTTGGAGACTCCACAGAAAAGTTTACGACGTGTTTTCTAAACCACAGTATTTTGGCGATTGCTCAATAATTACAAGAGCTTGGGCCTTGCAGAACCCATTAGCTGTATCCAACATAAGCAGTGCATCCAGTTACACAATGATGAGGGGTAGGGAGGGTTTAAGAGCAAATAAACAAGGACATATAAAATCCCCAGAATGTCTCTTAATGCCAAATTTCAAATCATTACCTCACATGGAAGAAAATATGTACATCCATATATATGGATCTTAAAAATGTGTGTGTATATGCATATCCTTCACTGCATCGGATACGCGAAGACCGTACTGCATTATAAAGAGCGCTAGAAAAAGAAAAAGAACTGCAGAGCTTCTCACATGCATCTGCTGCTAACAAATTATATGACCCTAGGCAGAGCAGGCCTCTCCATGGGCCTCATTCTTCACAACTATTAAAGAAAGAGATGGCTTTCCATGATCACTAAGGTTTTCCTTTGAATATTTTTCTGACCCTGGGGCTGTATTCAGAATTCTTGAAGCAAGAAATTAGCCACTTTTAAAGATCTGCTACTTTGACCTAGAAATGTTCCCTGTTTTGTCCTTTGTTTTCCCATTAGAGCAGACATTTAAATAAAAATGAAAGGAACTACTGTTGTTTTTCCAGGCACAGTTTGTGTGTAATGAGGGACGTGATTATCACGGCAAAGCACAGCTCCCTCATAAAGGCTCAAAATTAGCACTTTTCCTCCCTCTAGTGGAAATGTAATGTATTTGCTCTAAATGGAACTGGTTTAAGTATTTATCAAATTAAAAAAAAAAAAAAAAAAGAAAAAGAAAACGAGCTAGCATATCTGAATCATAACCAGGGATTGAGCCGAATGCAATTTGTTACAGGTTTTCTACACAAATGTCTTCAATATTTTACTTGTTTAAAGAAATTCAAAATTAACAACAAAAAGCTGCAAAGTAGATTTAGATCGAGGGTCTCCAAATGAAATATGCAAGTCCACATTAGATGTTTTGTATTTAATTTATGCCCACATGCACCTGAAAATCAGTCCACTTATAAAAATTACTAGGTCACAGCATGTCACTGAATAGGACAAGTAACACAACACTAATACCATTTATAAGAAAGAAATGTTCACCCCACTGTAATTCGGTCCAACATGTATTACATCTATTTTACATGAGGGTTTTCTGATTCCGCCTCTCTAAAACATTTGTTCACACCCTGAGGCAAAGTAAATCAGAACCAGATTCTGTTTGATGCACCTGTGCCCGGGTAGGCATGCTCATGGGATGATCACCAGGTGTGTATGTCTGCCTCTCCATTGAGGGAGGCTCTTATTCTTCTTTTTCTCTCCTTACAGTTGTAGAGGAATAGAGAGATATGAGGAATTGGAAAGATTCTGACTCCAAAGGTATTCACATTCGATTGTCTAATAATCTGAACAGTTCTTTGTTTCTTGTAAGTAAAATCAAATACCACCATGCTGACTGAATTCAGTCTGCGAGCCACACCAACAACAGCCCTGCTTAGCCCTGGAAGAGAGAGATTTTCCATGGAAGAGTTGTAACAAGATGTGTGCTTTAAAAAGTGAATAGGTTACGGCTGGGCAAGGTGGTTCATGCCTGTAATCCCAGCACTTTGGGAGGCTGAGGCAGTGGATCATGAGGTCAGGGGTTCAAGGCCAGCCTGACCAACATGGCGAAAACCCCATCTCTACTAAAAATATACCAAAAAATTAGCCAGCTATGGTGGTGCATGCCTGTAATACCAGCTACTCAGGAGGTTGAGACAGGAGAAGCACTTGAACTAAGGAGTAGGAGGTTGCAGTGAGCTGAGATTGCACCACTACACTCCAGCCTGGGTGACAGAGTGAAACTCCATCTCCAAAAAAAAAAAAAAGAGTGAATAGGTTACATAGGCAGATAAGGAGGTTGGAGGTGTCTGCTGTAATAATCCAGAAGGTGGCTTCACTGGATGAGACAGGATGCTGTGCACAAAGTGTTTAGTCTTCCCATGCATCGTGGGCAGTTGCCAAGGATCACCAAAAAACCATGTCACCTGGAGGATGCAAATAAAATAAACAAAACTCCACTTTAGAGAAGACTGAAACTTTTCAGGATGCACTGTAAATTAAGCAATAATCAATAATGGCAGAAAAAATAAGTACAGATATTGCATCCAAGAAAAAATGTTTTAAAAGAAACTTAAATAATGAGAAATGAAAGAAGAAAGAAACAAAAGAAGGAGAAAGGAAGAGAGGCAGGGAGAGAATGCAGGGGAGGAGTAAATGGAGAAGAGAAGAGAAGAAAGACTGCAGAAGAAAGGAAGCGAGAAGGGAAAGAAGAAAACGTGGGCAGAGGAGAGGCTTTGGAGTTTAGAAACTTGACAGCAGAAGTGAAACTCTTAGTAGAAGATTTAAACACAAAGTTAAAGAAATCTTACAAAGTAATATATGAGGAAAAGATATAAAAAGTCATATATGAGGAAAAGATAAGGTGGTTTTCTTCTTTAAAATGCCGTGCTAAGGACTTCTGCTTCTTGCCAAGATGGAGGAACGAGCTAATTTTATCCCCTCACATGAAGAAACCAAATAATCAGACAAGGTTATGAAACAATAGTAACAATTGAAAATGTCCCTGTGATCAGACAGAAATGAGGTGAGCTCTACAAGTGCCTGAGCATACTGACTTCTGGGAGTTTGTGGACTGAAAGAAAAAAACAGGAACAAGCCAACAAAATCCCTGAGTTGAGGTGACAGAGCTGAGAGTCCCAGGAGAGCAAGGCACTTGGAGCTAGATAAAGATGCTCAGAGAGAATATTTGAGTTCTATAGAGAGTCTTCCTGAAGCATTGAACCATGAGAGTGAGAAATGCTACCCAAGGCCAGGTGAAGAACCACCCAAAAAGGTTAGAGAAACTAGAACCCAGGGTCAGGGTCACACACTGGCGAGTGTCTGTTCTTACTAGTCAGGCTATAAACTTTTATAGTCCATTAGGTTGATCCATTGCAATTTAGTGCTACCAAAAATTAGTGAACTTGAAGACACAGCAATAGAAATGACCTAGAAAAAAAAAATCACAGGGCAAAAGAAGAATATTAAAGAGAGAAAGAGAGAGAGAGAGAGAGAGAGCATCAGTGAGATGCGGGGTAACTTCAAGCAATGTAGTACATATGTAATTGGAATCCCCAGGGAGAAAAGAGAGCAGTGACAGAGAAGCTATTCAAGCTTTTTTTTTTTCAAAATGTAATGTAAACTATAAATCCACAGATCAAACACAATCAAACTTCAGGAACATGAAAAATAACTGTACAACAAAGCACATCATAATCAAATGATTCAAACCAGAGGTAAAGAAAAAAAGCAACCCAGACATGATATGGGTTACATACAGAGGAACTATCAGAAGGGGAACAGCAGATTTCTCATCAGAGATATGCAAGTGGGAAGACGTTGGAGCCACATTGTTAAAGTACTAAAAGAAATAAGCAAACCCTGCAACCTAGAATGCTACACCAAGGGGAAAATCTCTCTCAAAACTAAGGTAAAATATAGGCTTTTTAACATATGCAATAGCTGAAAGAATTCATCACCCACTGGCAGACTCACCATAAGAAATATTAAAGAAATCATTCAGAAGAAGAAAAATATTAGATGGAAATAGAGATTTACACAAAGACATGAAAAACAACAGAATGTATTATACGCAATGCCCAAAGCAGCTTCATTTGCAAGAGTTAAAACCTAGGACCAACCCAGGTTAATGATGACATGTCCAGGAGATGGAATACTACTCTACAATAGAGGTTGAAATGAATTATTCATCCACAAACCAACATGAATGAATCTCAAAATAATTATTCTGCTAAGTGAAAAAGAAAATCTAATTAAAAAGAGCACAAACTGTATGATTCCTTTTATCCAAAATTCTAGAAAATAAACACTAATTTTCCATGCAGTCAGACCTGTGTGTTTGCCTGGGAATGAAACGGTCAGTGTGGGCAGAAGGGTGGGATTGCAAAAAGACCCAAGGACTTTCTAGAGGTGATATTACAGTTTACTGTCTTTACTATGGTGATGGTTTCATGAGATCATACATACGCCAAAGTTAATTAACTTGTGTATTTTAAATGTGTACACTTTTCTGCATGCCATTTATACCTCAATAAAGCTGCTAAAATGGCATTTCTAATTTTCCATGCTGTTGTAGAAAACAGGGAAAATTTTTAAGGTGTAAAAAAAATCACTGATTATCACTGAGAAAAAATGTATTTTTGATCATTTACTTCTTAGGTAGCATTCTGCTTAGCATCATATCAAAGGATTTATCCCAATGTATTTAACCAGTGTATATTGTAAATAAACGCATATTATACATATACATAATATATTCTGATTATTCAAAGATATCATACAGTTATAATAAAACAATTTTATGTGTACCACTGATTATTTTCTTGGCATACATTCCAAAATAATCCAATAGTTCAAACACTTTTAAGGTACTATATAACTGCTCCTAGAAAAGAGATTTTACAGACAGAAGAATCAGCACAAAAGGAGATTAGTCTGAGAAAAAAATTAACAGACCCAGGCATGTACCACTGAGGAGAAAAGACAATGGAGAAGTGCTGTGACTACTTCCCAGCTATTTCCCTGAGTGGGTTGACACTTTGAGAAAGAACACCAGACACTTTCATACCCAGGCCTATTCTATTAATACTTTTGCACACATAAAGACTGACTGAGCCTCCCATTTACTAATAGAAATGCTTGCTGTGCTTAGGGAAAATTTATTTTAAATTAAAGGACATTGTATTAATCTGCTCAGGCTGCCATAAGAAAATACCACAAGCTGGTGGCTTAAACAGAAATTTCTCACAAGCTGGGCATGGTGGCTCACACCTGTAATCCCGGCAACTCAGGGGGCTGAGGTGGGAGAATTGCTTGAGCCCAGGAATTTGAGGCTACAGTGCGCTATTCCAGCCTGGGAAATAGAGAACAATCCCAATAAAAAGAAAGAAAAGAAAAAGAGATAAAGAGAAAGAAAGAGAGATAGAGAAGGAGAAGGAAACTGAAAGAAAGAGAAAGGAAGAAAGAATAAAAGGAATGGAAAGGGGAAAGGAAAACAGAAAAAGGGAAAGTGAAAGGGGAAGAGAAAGGGAAGGAATTTATTTCTCACAGTTCGGGATGCTAGGAAGTCCAAGATCAAGGTGCCAGCCAGGTAGGATTCATTTTAAGCCCTCTTTTTTTGGCTTGTAGGAGGCCACCATCTCACTATGTGTCCATACGACCTCTTTCTTATGCAGGCACAAGGAGGCAAGGGCAGGGAGGGGAAGAGAGAGCAGGCATGCAAGGGAGAGAACACTGTGTCTGTTCTTATAAAGACACAAATCCTATTGGATCAGGACCTAACCCTTGCGACCTCACTAACCTTAATTACTTCCTTAGAGGTCCATCTCCAAATGCAGCCACATTGAGGGTTAGGGATTCAACAAAAGAATTTGAGGGGGAGCACATTCAGTCCATAACAAACATTCAACTATATGAGTAATTCAGATTGGGGCTCAAAATCTAACACATTCTGATGAGTCACATTGATTGTCATGCTTATAGCATGCCCCATCACACATTTTAATGTAGCATTATTTGTGGTTAATTCTCTTAGCTTTCTTGTTTTTTTCTAAAACTGTCATTACTTCACCTTATTTTTGTACAATATTTTGTACCGTATACAGAATTCTATGTTGGCATATTTTTCTTTCAGTATTTTAAAAATCATATTGCACTCTCTTGCCCATATAGTTTCTAATATAAAGTCAGCAATAATTTACATCTTTGTTTTCATATAAACATTTATATAATTTACATCTTTGTTGTTACATATTTAAATAATTTACATCTTTGTTTTCTTATAAACATTTATAATGTAATTTCTCTTCAGCTGCTTTCAGGATTTTATCTTTGGTTTAAGTGTTTAGATGAGTGCATTAATTTTCTAGTTATGCTGTGACAGAAAACTCAAAACTTGGTAGCTTTTTTTTTTTTTTTTTGAGACAGTTTTGTGCTGTGGCCAGGCACCAGGCTGGAGTGCAGTGGTGCGATCTCGGCTCACTGCAACCTCCATCTCACAGGTTCAAGCAATTCTCCTGCCTCAGCCTCCAAAACTTGTATTTTTAAAGAACAGAATTCTTTTTTCACAGTTCTGAAAACTAGAAGTCCAAAATCAAGGTGTCTTCCCTCTGAGATTCTGAATAGAGTCCTTCCTTGCCTCTTCCACCTTCTGTTAGTGGTGCTCATTTTTTGGTGTTCTTGGCTTTCAGCTGCATCAGTCCAGTGTCCGCCTCTAGTGGCATTGTGTCTCATGTCTCTGTCTCATCTTCTCTTCTTATAATGAAGACACTAATCATATTGGATTAGAGTGAAACTTAATCCAATATGATATCATCTTAACTTGATTACATCTGCAACAACCATGTTACCAAATAACGTCCCATTCTGAGGTTCCAGAAAGGACATCAGTTTTAGAAGGGCACTGTGCAATACAACTATGATAGGCCTAGGCATGGTTTTCTTTGCATTTACAATGATGGGGGTTCACTGAGATGTTTTGAATCTGTAAATTTATGTTTCACGATATTGGAGAAACGTTTTGTGAAAACATTTCTCCATAAAAGGGGAAACATTTTTCCTTCACATTTAAAAAGTATCTCACTTTCATTCTGTTTTCATTCTATAATTCCAAATTCAGGTACATTACATCTTTTCACATTGTATCACAAATCTCCAACACTTTGTTCATATTTTGGAGCGAATAATTTCCATTAATCTATCCACATGTCTATGGACTCTTTCCTTTGTCAATTCTATTCCACCCCTAAAGCCAGCCAGTGGTGGCTTTTAATTTCAGATGTTGTAATGTTCAGTTCTATAATTTCCATTTGACACTTTTTTAGAATTTCTACTTCTACTTGAGTTTTCTTATCTTTTCATTTATGAGATGAATATCCTTTACATCCTTGAGCATAATCATAATAGCTGCTTTGAAATTCTTATCTACTAACTCCAGCAACAGGGTCACCTTGGGGTTATTCTCAATTGATCAATTTATTTCTCTTGATAATGTTGTGTATTTTCTTGGTTCCATGTATGTTGCATAATATTGGATTGTATCTTGGATATTACGTAGATTACATTGTGGAGACTCTGGATTCCGTTACAGTCCTCTAAAAATAATTGACTTCTAGAGGGCAGTTAGCATCATTTGACAAGAACTACACATCGTCTTTTGGATGTCAGCTCAAATCTCATACAAATATTTTCTCTTTAGCTGAAATCTATCCTGCACATCTATGATCTGTGAATTAGCCAGAGATTTGGGCAGAGTATATACACAAAATTTAGGGCTACCCCCTTTTGGCTATCTTTTTTTGCAAAATTATCCTTCATTTCCCAGAGGTCTCATTTCATAACAGAAAAACTCTTATGTCTTTTCTCTTAGGATTTAATCACCAAGCTGGGGCTGACATGGGCCTATCAATAGAATGAAAACCTAAGACATTCCTTTCTTCCAAGTTTCAAGTCCACTCTAAAATCTTCCTTTTTTCTTCACTACTCATTGCTTGTAGTACATTTCTTTTTCTCCAGAATTGACAGTTGTTTTCCACAGGAAGTACAGCTATGATAAGAGCTCACTTAGTCATACCAGGTGCAGAAACAACATGGCATTGAGCAGACGACACTTTAGCTGAGGAATAACATCTGTTTCTAAATTATATAATGACATATTTGAACACAGAAAAAATAAGGGAAAAATATGATTCAAAGAACAAATTGTCATGAAGTAAACTTTTCAATCCGAGTTTGTTTGTATCTTTTCTGCTTCTGTACAAGTGATTTGTGCATTCTATATTTCAAAATTCAGTGGTGAAAATGAATACTGACCTAACATTGGCAAGAATTAAGAAAATCTATTTGGGTATCACATCAGAAAAAGAAAGATGTATATTTCAGAGCCTTCTGAAGACCAGGTCTGTTTTCTAAGATAATTTAAACTGCCACATACATGGTTATGTAGAATGAAAGTAAATTTGAAGGATGTCTGCCCATTTCTCAAAGCCAAGTTCCATTCACTTTCCTATAAAGTTTTTTCCTAGTGTGTGCTTATATCAATATTAACTCATTTCACAACTGCCTATGCCACACCCAATAGTCCTTTGTTACATATTTACTTTTATATTTGAAAATAAGAAAATTAGAAAGAGATCAGTTATATAAACTCACCAAAAATAAGCATATTAAGTATATGTTAAGGTATAAGATTATTTTCTGTACAAGAAAAAGTGAGAGAAAGAGAGAGAGAGACTCCCAAATTGCAATGCCTTGAACACGATAGAGATAAATGTTCCTTTGCCATAACAGTTCAAGGTAAGCAGCAAAGGCAGGTAAGCTGACTCTACTATCTCAATCTATAACTCTCCTCTCACAGCCAAAGGAATTTTTCAATTCTTGTTATCATCCAATAAGCAGAAAGGCAGAAAAGGACTATGGGATCTGAGCACAAGCTTCTGTGAGAGCAAAAACAGTCTTGAAGAGGTACATATTTATCTGCTCTCACCCCATTGGCCAGACCATACTTCAGTGGCATGTATAGCTGCAGGAGAGTCCCAGAAATGCTGTCATGATCTAGAAAGACATGCATCCAGCTAAAATTCTGTCACCAAGAATAAGCGGTAGGTGGATAAACAAACAGCATTATGTCACTCTCTAAGTACACGAAATTCATGAGGACTAAATCCTGGTGCATTCTTGACTCTTTAAATTTGCAAATACCATTCTCCCACATAATATACATCTTAAAGTGCATATCAAACGATAGATAATCGCAGAGCTGCACTGACATTGTGGTGCTGGGCTCAGATAGACCAGCACTCTCCATAGGTGAGTAGTTGGCTACTTTCCATGTCTGCTGCACAAACTGTGATTTAACTTCACCGTTTGGAAAATGGGGAGTTAGGAGCTGGCCAAGTCCCTTCAACTTGCTTTAGGAATATTTGAAACTGTGTAAGCAGGTAAGTGCCTGATCCAAACAGCTTACCAGATCAGGTGGAAAACGCACACCCACACACACACGTATACATGCACCACTCCTGAACAGTCTGACTTAATGGATCTGTAGCGGGGACATGGTGTCAGTTTTTATAAACCTTGCACAGGTGACTCAAATGCATAACCAGAGTTTGGAGCCACTGAACTAAGACATTCAAACTCCATGTTGGCTGTAGGAGGTACCAACAAGCATCAGGCATGTCTCCTGGCTTCACAAATGCTTTAAATTGATTCACTGTTCATATCACATAATTCATACTTTATTATATATTCTAATCCTCTAGTGTAATTTATGTCTAGGATATAACTTTGAGAATTAAACAAGAAACATGAATTGACTGTCAGCTTTGTAGCTGGCACTTTCTGGGTACGACCACTTTTACATAGGAACGTGTTATGGTTCCTTCTCTGGAGGCACCCCGGTCTAGCAGACAAAAAGAAAGTTCACAGGACCTAGTCTGCTAAGCTCTAAGTTGTCAATCAATAATTGTGTATAATTGGTTTCAATAATTTTCTTCAATATACATAGCATTTGATATCTCATGTGTTCTTTTTATTTTTTATTTTATTTTATTTGAGATGGAGTCTTGCTCTGTTGCCCAGGTTAGAAGGCAGTGGCACCATCTCTGCTCACTACAACCTCTACCCACACGTTCAAGGGATTCTCCTGTCTCAGTCTCCTGAGTAGCTGGGACTCAGGTCAAACTCCTGACCTCAAATGGTCCACCCACCTGAGCCCCACAAAATGCTGGGATTACAGACGTGAGCCAACTGCAGATCCCTCTAGAAGTAAAACTTAATATTTGAGGAGGTGATTATCTGTTAGCCAGAGACCTCATTTAAAGGATAGCAGTCCTACAACATTATAAGGGGTGTAAACAGTCGAGTCATTCCACGTCGTCAACTTAGTGGCTTTTGGCACCAGCAAAGCCACCACTGCAACTGTTTAGCAGCAAGCTGGCCATTCTTTAGTCGCCAAGTCAAGTTCCTTCCTTATGTTACTGGATGGCTGTTGGGCTGGATCTCAGCCCTGAGTTAAAACTCCAAAGTTAAAACATTCCCTTCCTTTCTGAGACATGCAGATTAAATGCCCTCCCTAGGGGAAGACTGAGGGTGGATGCTTCAAGTAAGCCTTGCTTTAGCTGATTAAACATCTTCTGAGCCTTAGGTTCCCAAGTCAGGGAGTGAATTTTAGCTACTTGAGTTTCTTTTATAAGACGATATAAAGGGTGAACTATTTCACTATACCCAGGTATCCACAATCTGCAAAAACCCCCAAAATCCTCTTAGCTGTTTGAGGGATTTGGGAAGGGGAAAGGAGGAAATAGGCTTAATCCTATCCTCACCTAATGTTCTGGTCCCTACTGACAAGACTAGACCTATGTACCTTACTGAAGTTTGACAGAGCTGAGCTTTAGATTTGGAAAGTTTTTATCCTCTACCTGCTAGAAAATTAAGAATAGCTTCAGTGCATTTTTGAGAAAGCCCCTCGGTTGGGGCACAGAAGAGATTATTATCTACATATTGTAAAACTTGAATCTGAGGATGAGAGAATTCAGAGAGTTGTTTTGATAATTCTTGCCCAAACAAGTGGGGGCTGTCTCTAAATCCCTGAGGCAGTACTGTCCAGGTCAATTTGGTAGCCTGGTGGGAGGGATTCTCTAAAGCAAACAAGTATTGGGAGTGATGGTGCAATAGCATGCAGAAAAAGACTCTTTAGGTCCCAAATTGTGAACCATTTTTTTTCCTCAGGTATTTGAGTTAGCAAAGTATTAGGATTAGGAACCACTGGATGGATTGGAATTACAGCTTCATTAATGAGATGAAGGTCCTGAAGCAGCATCCATTCCTCCCTGGTTTTCTGTACCCCTAATTTGGGGTGTTACAATGTTGTTGCAGGGTCCAAGAAGGTCCTGTACTTTTAAATTATTCATAATGGCTTTTAATCCTTTTCTAGGTTCTGGCTTTAAGGGGTACTGCTTCTAGTTAAGGAAGGAGGTGGGATCCTTAAGGTGAATCTGGACCAGGATAGCCGCTGTGGCCTGGCCAATTTTCCCTTGACTTGCCCACACCTCTGAGTTAATATTGGTTTCTACTAAAGGGAGGCAAAGAGTCTGTCCTGGAACCATAAGGACGGTGGCTCCCAAATGGGCTAGAATATCTCTAGTAAAGGAGTGGGACTCTCAGGCATGATTAAAAAGGCATGAGTAAGTACCAATTCCCCTCTACTACAACTGAGGAACTATGGAAAATATTGGATTAAAGCCTTTCCTGATATGCTCACCATCATTGTACTATGGGAAGAGAGAAGGCCTGCATTGGAGAGGAAAACAGAGAGGCTGGCTCTGGTGTCCAGACGGAAGTTTATCTTCCTCCTTTCTACCTCCAGAATCACTCAGGGCTCCTGGATAGTGATGGCAGTTCGAGCTGCTGGAGCCAAGAAATTGAGCCCAAGGCCCCATTAGTCCTACTGGACTATCTGGGAGACTGGCTCTGGGCTCAGCTACCTATGTCTCCCAGGACAGTTGGATTCCAGTGGTGTCTACCAAAGGCTGGACAGGGTGGAGGTGGCTTCTTCTTGCTATCTGGGCAACCCCTTTTGAAGTGCCCTAGTTTGCCACATTGGTAGCAATTAGCAAATGCACAACAGGGATTCTGGATTTTACAGGCTTCTAATGTGGCCGCTAGACCTTCTGTTTTTCTCATATGTCCTCTTTTTCTCCAGGGATTCCTCCTGGACTCTATTGTAAAAGGCCAAACTAGCCACTTTCAAGAGGTTCTCTAGAGTACTATGTGGATCTATAGCCAGTTTCTGCAATTTTCTTTTGATATCAGGGGCTGTCTGGATAATAATGTTGTCTTTTAAGATTAGCCATCCCTCAACTGAATCAGCAGGTAGGGAGGTGTGTTTCACTGATGCCTCTCTCAGCCTTTCTATAAAGGCTGAGGAATTTTCATCTTTTTTTATAATCTATCATAGATACTTACAATAATTAGGAGGTTTGGTACTGGTCCTTCTCAAGCTTCTCAGCATGCACATCAGAAAGTGTTTTCTATTCAACTTATCTATAGGATCATTGGGATTCCAGTTGGGATTTTTGAGGAATACTGCCTCCCTCTCTATGGGAATGGAGATTCTGCTATTTGCTCACCTTCCTTTTCTCTTTTGTCCTCCCTTATTTTAGACTTATCCCCTTCCAGGCTTTTAGACTGCTTATAGGAGATAACGTTGTTCGTCTCTGAATGTTTCTACTTCCTGTAAGGCTGCCTGCTTTTCTGAAACAGTTAGGGTTTGGCTTAAAAGTAGCATAGCATCTCTCCATGTAAGATCAAAGACTTGGATTAAATTTTGGAAAGTCTCTATATATCTATCAGGGTCACCAGAGGACCTGCCTAGGTCCCCCTTTATTTGTCAAAAGTCTTTCAATGAGAAAGAAACTTGAACTCTAGTAGCATTATGTCCACTGGGCATTTCCTGCAGGGGCAAGAGCAAAGTTGGGAATTTCTTGAGTGGCACAACCAGAGGAGCTAATGATTTGGCCATTGGGTGCCCTGAATAAGTGGGGCAGGTAGGGCACCCAGAAGTTGCATTTGAAGATTCCCCAAGGGTTTGACTCTCTGACTTTGGGGAAGATCTTTTGTAAGCTTGTCTGACATGGCTGCCAAGAGTGTAGGGTCAATTGTACAATGCTTAAAAAGATTTGGACTATCTCACAGGGCAAAGAAAGGTTGTACATAGAAAACCTCAGACCATTTACCTTCCCACCTACAGAAAATATCTAGTTGCTGAATACCATAGAAATCAAGACTTCCTTCAGAAAGCCAGGTTGGTTCATCCCCAAGATGGTGAAAAGGCCATTCCCTTATACAATATAATATGAGCCATTTTATCTTCAGATTCTCAGGGTCAAAGGAATTCTAGTGATTCAGAATGCACTTGAGGGGAGTATGGACTGCAGAAGGTTTGTTACACATCTAATACGAGAGGGGAGACAAGGCATCCCTCAGTCCACTTCCTCATTTCTGTGATACCCAAAGTGGAGAAAAAGAGAGAAAGGGCATCCCTCTTTTCCTTCTTCCTTCTCTTCTCTGGGTGGGTCCCTGCAACCATCATAGATGCTGTCCTATGGATGCAAGCATAACTTTCACCCATGGATCCAGAGGAGACCAGTAGGCAGGACTAGTCATGTTCACCTGCATGAGGCCCTGGCTTTCTGCCCTGTGGGATTCCTAGACGCACTCAGCCCAAAAGGCTCCCAAGGTACCCCAAGAGGCCTAGGAGGGATTATGTAGTACTTGGATTTGGGCAAGACTCTTTAATGGAGGGAGTGTCCCAATACCATCTCTGGCTTCCCTTGCTATGGCCCAAGTGAAAAATCAGAATCCCATAGAATGGGACTGATTAACTTCCAAACATAAAATTCTTTTTTAAAAATAAATCCCTATATAGTTGAATGCAGAACAGGAGCGTAAGAATTGAATGGCTGCCATTCCTTTGATGGAGACAATATCAAAGCCAAGATCTGTGTTATCAGGTTGGCTACCTCCTGGCTGTCAAAACCAGGGATTTTTTTTTCTACAAATAGGACATATGGCCCTGATAACTGACAGAGGAAAGTAAAAGGGAAAAGAAATGGGAAACAAGAGGTTTGGGGCAGAGAGATGATAAGGCTCCCTGCAGAGAAAGGTCCCATTCTACTAGGTGGTGCTGTAGGGTTAGAAATGTTAAATGAAAACTGACTCCAAATTCTTTTCCGGCAAAAGTTAGAAAGAGAGATTTGTGGTTTGATAGGTTATCCCCATAGTAAGCCCCCCACCATAAGAAAATTAACTTCCCTCATGAAAGATCTGTTTAAATTCATTAGACAGTGCTGAACTCTTATATGGAGGAAAAAACAATCAAAATACAGAGGAGGATATTCTCTGGGGCTGAAAGATCCTCCCATATGGTGCCATGAATGTCTATTATTGAGAGATAAAAAGGCCCTTGCTAGGTGAAAATTTAGACTGGGGTCATGAATTCCCAATTTATAGGAAATCACAAAACAACACTCTTTGAATTACATTCCTGATTACTAAGACACTAACTCTATTTAGCAAGATTATATCCCTAGGTTGCAAAAATATCAACATATTGCTTACAAAGAAGAGACAGGAGACATGATAGCAACAAGAAGAAAGAACAAAAATGTGGTAAGAAAAGATTGGAAGTCCTTGTTCTGACTCCCTGGAGAGCTGTAGAGACTGGAGTTAGTCCAAGGGCCTTCAGAAAACACTGAGAGGTAGCCCCAAACAGAAACCTTTGGTTGCCCTGGGACCTTCTAATCCCACATGACAGCTAGGCCCTCTGTGAAAAGAAACTAGATTAAAATAGACAAGAAGCCTCAGAAATGCAAGTAAAGGGTTGAAGTTAAAGGTCAACTCTTATCCTTCTGATGAATTCCTTTCTTCCTGGCCAATGCACCAAAATATGTTGTAGTCTTACCAATGCACCAAGATGTAACAATCTTCCATTGTGTGAAAGTTCTGTCCTACTTCCAAGAAGATTAAGGCATGCAGGCACCAGGATGAAGTTGGAGTGAAAGTTTAATAAGCTCGAAAAGAAAACTCTCCTAATGAGGTGCCTATTATGAGGCCAGTTCTGGGCGTTTTATGAACTAGAAAGAGGAAGGAATGTGCTTAGTCTGCAGGCTGTCCTGGAGAAGATGACTCGGCACAGCCAGGCACCTGGCCCAGGACCAATCAGAAAGCCTGGCATGGGACCTTGGCCTAGGACCAATGAGGGGCTGAAGTGATGATTCATAGAGACTGCTTAGCTTGGTCCAGGGACCTATCAGGAGCTGGAGTGAAAGTTTGACCCAGAACGTTGGCCCAGGACCAATCAGAGGCTGAAGTGATTGATGATTCATAGAGGCCAAAATCAGTCCAAAACCAGGAAAGGAAAGTGTACCACTGGAACCCACTGGAGCCTACTGTGCCCACTCCCACAAAAGGAGAAAGAACTTTTTCCTGGGAGCCCGGTGGCTATACAAAGGACAAAGTCATTTTTATGCCAGGACTTGTTCCCTGATCTGAGTGAGCCAGGGGTTTGTGCAAGCTTTGATCTGAATGGGCCAGAGGTTCTCCTATCTGTGCAGCCGTGGGCATGTCTCCAGGCACAACACCCTTTGCTAGTTCCCTTCTCAGTGCCTGCAGCTTGGCTTTTTTCCCAGGATACTTTTCACATGATGTGGGGGTGAAGCACTGACCAGTGGGCTGAGGGCTCTCCAGGGACCCTTCCTGCTATTTACCTAAGGCAAGCTAAAACTACTTCCAGTGTCATCCTCATCTTTTGATCCTTAGATGGCTCACTGTCACCTCTGAATTCAGCTGATATGAAGGGTTAAAGGGGAAAGGGATCATATCCTCTTGACATTTCAGATATTCCTTCTGCTCAAATACTATTGGCAAGAAACTAGCCAGTTGTCCACCTCTAGCTGTAAGAGAGCCTTGGAAATGCACTAAGAATTCTCAACGCCCACGTACCAGGCTAAACACTCTATTACCATGGAAGAAAGGAAGAAAAAATTTGGGAAGAAAAAATTTGGGGGCAACTAATAGTCTGTCACAGGAACAAAAATGAAGGTCATCTTGCAATGAGCAGAGTTAAACAAATAATAAGTTGCCATCAGTTTTAGGGTAGGAGGTGCTATTTTATCTAGTACTTGTAAGTCATAGATACTTATCAGTGTATAAAAAGCCCAGGTATACAAACAATGGATTACAAAAAGTCTTTAATAGATGTCATGAGGAAATGATATTTAAAAGAAAACAATCACCCTCCCCTTTCTTGGAAAGCATGTTGACCACAAATTCCACTCAGCCTGCCAGCTCACACTTTCATTTTCTTTACCAAAACTTCCCTCCTTTATATCACAATATTAAAAGGGGAACTGAGAAAGCACTTTTCAGACAAATCAATACGTACCCAGGATGACAGCATAGGTTACTAAACCGCAGCAAAGTTTATTCATGTGCAAGGGACATAAAAATACATTAATCGCTTGTTTTTCTAGGCTGCCAGAATAACCTTTCAAAATGTTTAAAGTAAATACAACCAATAATACAGCGAGATACCACATTGCAATAAAGCCCAATGTTATTTATCAGCTTTAAAATACTTTCTACTGAAACCAATTACATTTTTATATACATAGATATATTATATAGAAATTACCTATAGTTCTTTTTAAAAATTCTACGATGTTAACATGAAACTTTATTAGAATTTAAGATTCTGTAGAGTAAACCTGATAAAGCCTTAAATTTAACTATGGTAGAGTAATGTCTTCTTAAGAAATGGTAGATAGGATAAAATAATTTACAGATTTATCTGCCTTCAAACTGGAAGGAATTTTAGGTAATCACCTGGTTCAGCCTACTTCTTAAAGCCACATAGTTCTATGATTTCCCCTTTGCTCAGCTGTTTTCTGTCTAAAGAGATATCGAGGCGATTTCCTGTGTAATCATGAGACAGTCAAGTGCAAGTTAATTTCCTAAGAAATCCCACTGCAAGATCCACTGTACGTATTGAGCAACATAAATTAAGTTTGCGTAATGAAAATACACGACAAACATTGTATTTACTGTTTTGGCTCCACTTTTAATTAGTGAATCATAGCTCCTATGCCGAGGAAAGATATTATGTATAGATTAATATAAATAAATTAATGCATTGACTAAGTGAAATGCATCTAGTTCAATGGAAATGTGCACTCCATTCGGAGCCATACTTTAGAAAAAAGGAAAAGGAACATAAATAAGCAAAATACAATTCAGAGGAGGTTGGTATATTTGAAGTTGGAGCATCTTGGCTTGAATGTCTTTATATGACTCAGAAGCCTATCAAAAGGGCACTGAGCCTCAGACACAAGATCGATGTATTCTTTGTAAGTGTCCCTTACCCAAAAATGGTTCTGCAGGAGTGTCCTTGGACAATCAGGACATATAGACAGCTTCTGCAGGGACTCTTGGCTCTAGAATTTGGGACTGTGGGAGACGCAGCAAGCCTATCATGATGAGTGCAACCAGATCTGGAAGAAGCCAATGCTGGGTACATCACGATCTCATCAGCAAGCTGGTGTAGGAGAAGGAGAGGCTGCAGGGGCCCCGCTGATCTGGAAGATCTTCTCTGCTGCTTCTGTACACCTGGCACTGTCTAAGACAGGCCTTCCAGAGATTTGGCGATGATGGAGTGAAACATATGTTCCAAGGAAATGTTTACTATGCCAGGCAGAAAGCAATCGCTGGTCTCTCACTGGAACATGATGAAAGGGTCCATTCCGATGATGGATCCATCAGTCAGAAGAAGGTACAATGGCTGAGGTAAAATTAAGGTGCCTGGTCTCCAGTTTTCTGCCACACAACATGCTTGTACAACAGAAATTTGGGAACACTGCAGAACAAATGGTGCATGTAGATGTTCCAAACAACATCTGATCTAGTAAGACCTGGCACCTGATCAGAGTAGCTACAGTTAATTACACCTATTTTCTATTAGGCTTAAGACCATCTGCAGGACCTTTTCTCTGGAGGGGCTGGCATCAACCACATGGCAGCAAGGATTCTCCATCCGCTGGTAGGACATTTCTACCCTGGGGACAGGCAAAACACAAAGTGTTGGTCTACTTTTACACACAGTTATTTCCACTAATATTCTTTTCCTACCATAGTATAAAAAGCTTGAAATAAGTTTCCCATCTCACTTATCTCACTGTAACTAGGCGTTCTCACATAAGACATTGATGCATTTTGTTTAATAAATAATGAATGAATGACAATGTTTAATAGCTAGCATTTGTTTTCTGGCAAGATTAGCATTTTACATGATTTTTCTCTTTTAATTCTCAAAGTAACCTGAGGAGGGAGACTACTGTCATCCCTGTTTTGTAGAGAGAGCAACTGAAGCTCAAAGAATTTAGGCGATTTGCTTAGGGGCAAATTTTCCCCCCAGTCTATGCCCTGAATAATTTTCATACAAGCCAGAGTCCTTAACATATGCATGGTTTTCACCGATGACTTCTCTAATATTTTGCCAGAAATCTACACATCTTTCCATGCTAGCTGGCCCTCACATGTATGCAGAGTGATTAGTGCCCATTTCTTTATGGAATCATTATAGCACTGTGGTTAAAACAGAGGCACCCACAACTCTGGTTGACCACTTCCTAGCTAAGTGAATTGGTCAAATCTCTTATCCTCTCTGTGCCTCAGTTTCCTCTTCTGCAAATTGAAGACTGAAACAATACCTTCCTTGCAAATGTGCACTGAGGTTTAATGGAATTAATACAAGCAAATGGCGTAGTAAAGTAACTTTACCCACAGCAGCCACCATCATTTATATTATAACATTACTACATTATGATAACAGTGCTATCATTGTTTAGTTAGAGAAAATATTTCTGCCTCAGTTTTTAAAGGCAGTGCTGTAGAACTGATTCATAATCATAAGGCAGGAGGTCTGGCCGGACTCTCTTCTGCCTTCGTGTTTATAACTTTCTAATTAAAACAAACACACTGGCTGCAAAATCAGAAAGATTTTAATCTCGGTTTTACTACTGAAGAGCTATGTACATTTAGACTAATCACTGAATCCTTTGAGCCTTAATGTTGTAAACTGTAAAACACGGCTAATGTTTTCTTGCAAGGATGACATAACATCAGTAAAATGCCTGACACACGGGAAGCACCTAATAGGTAAATGTTACTATGAGCTCGTTATCTAGTGCTCTGTGTGATTGTATTAAGACTGGGGAACCTGAGGCACAGAGTCACTTACTGTCCTCCAGGTGCAGCTGCTCCTAGCACAGTCAGGACCAGCAGCAGGGTCTGATCCCCAGTCTGATGACCTTTGCTTTAAGGTAACAATGGTACAGCTCTGTGGTGACAAGCCCATTGAAAGGGGCTAAAGTCACTTAGAGGAAGTTGCCTCTTGCATTTGAAAACTGGAAACAGTATCACTTCCTCACAATCCTTAAGCCAGTGCCAGTGTCTCCTCTCCCTTCAGGATCGTCTGCTGCTCGCATTGCATCGGGACACCTACTTTTGACGGAACACACTGTTGGCCTCAAGTTCTGCTTCTTCTCTGGTCTTCTCCACGCCCCGGCCCTGCAGCCTCTGCAGCCTCTCCTCGGGACTCACGGTGAGCAGCAGGACGAGGTCGGGTTTCAGCAGGTCCTCTGGCCACTGGTATACAGGGTGATGGGCTGGGGGCAGGTGCTGGAGACCTCCACTCACCTCAGTGGCTATGGCATAGGTGGCCGTGCTGTGCCAGTACCTCAGAAGGAAAGGAGTAGTGAGTTCTCTGTCTGCAGAAGTCAAAGTAGCACCTGAAAATCAGCAGCTGGGAATGATAAAACCAGGGTTGGCTCTACAGAAGTTTTCCTAGTATTGTATAAGTTAAATAAAATTAGGTTGTATAAACTAAAAAAAAGTTATACAATATTGTTTAAAAAATAAAATCGACAACAGTAACAATGCAGTGTGTTCTTCACACAGCTCCACTGACCCATCTCAAACTACCGTTTAGTGTGGCCTCCTCCATTGCATCTTTTTGGTCCTGCTGTATGCTCTTCTCTAAGAAAGAATAGAGGGTGATCGAGGACGACGAACCTGCTTGGCAGTTCATTTGTATTTAAGGGCTGTGTCTCGGCAGACTAAAAACCTGGAAAGGCCACGTCAGTTCCTATACTGTTTTCACATTAAACTTGCCAATGAAATTCACATTCTGGGAACTGAGTGGAAGCCTCTTTGTGTCTCCCCACTATCCAGTCTGCTGATGGTGCCTCAGTAGGAGACACGGAGTCAAATGTGCTGAGCAAGTCAGCTGCTCTTTCTGCTGGCTGTTATAAAAAATGCTTTGGGGGGAGGAAAACAACATCATTACCATAAACAAAACTCAAATCAGCCTCCATTTAAAAGTGCCTAGTGGCTTCTTACTACCTACAGGAAATGCTTGGCCTCCAGATAAGACCCAGAACATCCTCCTAGTCTGTACCTGCACACCTTTTCCTCTGGTGACAGTGACGTTGTCAGCCAACAAAATTCTCCTCTCCCTTGACTCCTAGGAAGCCCCCAAGAAGAACTGATTGTTTTCTTCTCTGTGCTCTCAAAACCTTTATACCCAACTCTACTGAAAAACTCCTCAGTGTAAATTAGACATACTTGTTACAAGTTAATATCTCTTGTCTCCTCCATTTGGTAATTTCCTGAGTGGGAAATCTGTTTTAGTGATGCATGTCTGGCACACAATAGATATGCAATGAATGTTCTTTGGGTGTATAAATGAATAAATGAATTAAAATGATTTCATGTATTGGCATAGTTTATTAGACTCTTGCCCTGTTCATGCCATCTTCCAGTTTTAAGTGACTAAATGGACAATTCAGATCTAATGTAAAAGAACCATCACCCACAATAAATATTTATGATATAAACACTCCAACGTAGAAGTACCCAAGGGCCCCTCCTCATGTGTATTTTCAAATTACCACCTTCAATTATTTAAAGTCGTAAAACTTTGATCATTTTAGAATTGAACTCCTCTCCACAGTAAAAAGTACACAATGGTATCTGCATGATATATTCCCTGTGTCACCTGAGCTGTGCCTCATTCTGCCTCTGCCCCCCTACTTGTTTGTAGATGTAGCTAAAAGTCATCTAAGCTGATATAGTCTCAATTTCCTTATCTGGAAAACAGAGATGATACAAGCTTTGTTTTCCTTACATGATTGTTGCAAATATAGACAAGCGCTTACAAAAGAATTGTATCATATTGTTATGAGATAAATATCTAATTCTTATCAGACACTGGTTGTAACTAAAGCTGCATCATTGCAAATTATGATAACAGAACACAGGACAGCAGTGACAAGGACAAAAGTAAAAAATTCACTTGGGAGTTGATAATCCCAATGCCATCCATCTTTCAAAGCCCTTGTTCACCTCCAAAAGTGTGCTCTGAGAGCTTCAGGCCATTGCCAGCTCCTGTGAATTCTGCCTGGACACCTTCCTATATGTTACTTACTCAACTCCTGTTACTCACAAACTAGTACTTTCACCTTCTCCAGCAGATGGAGTTTGTCCCCCATGCTCAAAAAAGCCAATAAGGGTCTCAGTTTTCCTTTTCTGGCACTTAAACTATAATTTACATCATGATCTGCACATGCTCCAGATTCACTGAATTAAATACCTACCTATGAATGCAGAATCTGGTATCATCTGAATTTTCAGTCTTCTTTATTGTAGAAAAACCGCCAGCAAGAATAGATTTCCAAAGGTAACAGGGATAATTAAGTCTCCAACCTTAACCACAAAAATTACTGTCTCTCATATTTTTCAGCTAGATGATGGTGTTGTCTAAAATGGATTTCATTAAAATCTTTAAACATGAACAAAACCCATGAAAGACAACAAATAACTGCTCTTTTCTTTTCATCTGACACGGTGATATAGCATTTCTTTAAAGAGCTAAATTGCAGACAATTCACACACACAAAAAAAGACAAATCAAGGGAAAGAATTAGGGACCTGTTTTCTATAGAGTTCTCCCACTGACAACAGGGCTGCTTGTTTTAAATAATCACACCCTTAGGCCATCAATTTCAGATGCTTCCCACTATTTAGTATTCTCCAATCCTGCCATCAGGGAAGCCACATTAGTTCAAATCAAAAGCAATTTGCCAACACATTATACACAGCTCCTATAATAATGCTTTATATTTTAACAGCGATTTCCTATCTTCAGGGCACTTCCACACACATCAACTCACTGAATCTTCATCATAAGTCTTGACAGTAGGCAGGGAAGGGGGCATGAGTGTCCCCACTTAACAGATCAGAAAACTGGACACAGAGCACAGAAATCCCTGCCTGCACACGGAGGCCAGCACTGCTTCAGGATCCATAGGCATCCTAGGAAATAATGTGCCTCAGAAAGTCATACCCGACTAGGAAAACCTTAGGCTTTCTCTTTGAAATAAAGGGGGCTCTATCAAAAAATATATCAATATGGTTTGGTTCTTTGTTCCCACTGAAATCTCACCTCAAACACTATTAGGTTGGTGCAAAAGTTGTTGCAGTTTTTGCCATTAAGAGTAGCATCAAAAACCGCAATGACTTTTGCACTAACCTAGTAATTCCCACTGTTGGAGATGAGGCCTGGTGGTTGTTGGCTGGATCATGGGGGCAGACTCCCCAGTTGCTGCTCTCATGATGGTGAGTTGTCGCAAAATCTGGGTATTTAAAAATGTGTAGCACTTCCTGCTTCGCTCACTCTCTCTCTCTCTCCTGTTGCCATTGCTTTCCCTTCACCTTCCACCATGATCGTAAGTTTCCTGATGCCTCCCCCGCCATGCCTCCCATATAGCCATGCAGAACTGTCAGTCAACTAAACCTTTTTTCTTTATAGATTATCCAGTCTCAGGATGTCTTTATAGCAGTGTAAGGATGAACTAACAGAGCTATCACATATGATAATATCAGGCATGTTAACAACAGGACAAAAACCTTTTCTAGGCAAAGCCTTCCCATAAAGGAACAAGATTTCTTATCCCCCTCAGTTCATCCTAAGATTCGACATAACTTGCCAACTTTGAAATTATTATTGTGGGCTGGGTGTGGTGGCTCATTCTTGTAATCTCAGCATTTTGGGAGACCAAGGCAGGCTGATCACCTGAGGTTGGGAGTTTGAGACCAGCCTGACCTACATAGAGAAACCCCACCTCTACTAAAAATACAAAATTAGCTGGGTGTGGAGCTGGGTGTGGTGGCACATGCCTGTAATCCCAGCTACTAGGGAGGGTGAGGCAGGAGAATTGCTTGAACCCCAGAGGCAGAGGTTGCTGTGAGCCGAGATTGCACCATTGCACTCCAGCCTAGGCAACAAGAACAAAACTCTGTCTCAAAAAA